>NC_142064.1:4920000-4940000 GCF_059756535.1 Pantherophis guttatus
GGAACTTCTTGGATGAGAAGTGAAACATCCTCAGAGAAAAACCAGAAAGTCCAGTTGCCTCTTGAAAAAGCACCTTTGGGACAACCATGACCTGGAGGACTGTCCATAGACATAATCAAGGATACAACCAACCTAGAACTTAAAAAAAAAATGTTGAGACTCTGGAAAGAGTGCAGAGAAGAGCAACAAAGATGATTAGGGGACTGGAGGCTAAAACATATAAAGAATGGTTGCTGGAATTGGGTATGTCCAGTTTGATGAAAAGAAGGACTAGGGGTGATATGATAGAAGTCTTTCAATATCTCAGGGGCTGCCCCCAAAGAAGAGGGAGTCAAGCTATTCTCCAAAGCACCTGAAGGCAGGACAAGAAGCGATGGATGGAAACTAATCAAGGAGAGAAGCAACCTAGAACTAAGGAGAACTTTCCTAAAAGTGAGAACAGTTAATCAGTGGAACGACTTGCCTCCCGAAGTTGTGGATGCTCCAACACTGGAAGTTTTTTAAAGATGAGACTGGACAACCATTTGTCCAAACTGCAGAGTTCTGCATTGGTTTCACTCCTTTCTCTCTGGTCACCTTCGGTAGGTAATTGGGTGGAAGAGGGAGAGATGGCCTCTGTGCTTGCCCCCATGAGACTCCAGGTTGGTCCAGAAGGGCCATCAAAGTCCTGTCTCAGTGTCTGAAAGCTGTGTCGATGGGAGAGAAGAAGCTTAAACCAAACCCTAGTTAGACAGAGCAGCTCTTTGTATGTTGGGAGTGCTCCATATCCATTGGACTTGACTACAATGACTCATGCCGTCATCATTGGCCAAGTAGACTATGGCAGTGTGATCTACATCTGCTCTTCCAAGACCACCTGGAAGCTTCAGATGGTTCAAAATGCAGTCACCCAGTTACTCTTGGGATTGATGGTTGAGCAAACAATAGGATTGGCTTCCCATTCGGTGCTGGGTGCAGTTCAAAATGCTGGCATCCCTCTATAAAAGTCCTTTATGGCTTGGCACCTGGTTACCTTCAGAACAGTATCTCTCTCGACCAGGACTGCATCGGTCCGTCAATTTTATTTATGCCAGGAGAAGCAGCTGGTTGTTCTCTATGGTTGGGAGATGAGGTCGTAGAATCTCAGAAGTCTTGTTTTTCCACTTCTGGAAGGTTTTCCCGTTTGCTTGTCTCCATATTATTTGCCTTCTGTATCTGTAAAATACAGATATAATAAAAGTTACATGCAAAAATAAAAAATAGATGTTAAAAAAAAGATGAAGATGGAGCTTTTCTGGAAAGCTTTTGGGTCCTGGTGCCATGTCATTTGTGTTTGGGTTTGTCCTGTCTTAATTTGATTATATTTATCATGTTTTTATATGGTGTTAGCTGCCAAAGAGTCTTGTGATTCTGGTGATGTAGAACTTTGATAAATAAATAAGTTGCCTTCCAGCAAGAGCAATGTTAAAAGGAATCCCTTAATCAGGTGAAGTTATCAAGACTATGTAAATAAACCCATAATTTAAGAGGAAGGAAGTGAGGCTTTCAATACTTCGCACATTTAAACAAAGGAATCAGAATCTCTCCTTGCTGTTGTTCTGCCATGTCTATTTTCTTTTTTAATTGTCTTCCTCTCTTCATGATCAGAGAAAAGAAAGGCAATGAAAACTTTCAGGATAACATAAATTTGGGTTTATTTTCTCTAGGAGAGAGAGAGAGAGAAAGAGAAAGAGGGAAAGAGAGAGAAAACAGAGAAACAGAAGGAAACAGAAAGAGAGAGAGCAAGTGAGAAAGAAAAAGAAAGAGAAAGAGAAAGAGAAAAAGAGAAAAAGAAAGAGAGAGAAAGAGAGAGAAAAAGAGAAAAAGAGGGAGAAAGAGAGAGGGAGAAAAAGAAACAGAAAGGGAAGGAAACAGAAAGAGAGAGAGAGAGAAAGAAAAAGAAAGAAAAAGAGAGAAAGCAAGAAAGAGCAAGAAAGAGAAAAGAAAGAGAGAGAGAAACAGAAAGAGAGAGAATGAAAGAAAGAGAAAGAGAGAGAAAAAAGAAAGAAAGAAAGAAGGAAGGAAGGAAAGAAGGAAGGAAGGAAAGAAAGAAAGAAAGAAAGAAAGAAAGAAAGAAAGAAAGAAAGAAAGAAAGAAGGAAGGAAGGAAAGAGTTAAGGAGAAAGAGGGGGAAGACAGAGAGAGAAACAGAAAGAGAAGGAAATGGAAAGGGAGATACAAAGTAAAAGAGAATGAGAAAAAGAGAAAGAAAGAGAGAGAGAGAAGGAAACAAAGAGAGAGAGAAAGACAATGTGTGTGTGAGAGAAAATTAGAAAAAGAAAGAAAGAGAGAGAGACAGACAGAGGCAAAGACAGAGAGAAGGATAGTCAAGCTTGAGGTGTTTTTTTTTTTTTTTTTAATTTGCAGGTGATCCTTTCCCACCTTGGCCCACCAGCCAAAGCACCTACTTCCAGCTTTCCAAATATCAAGAAGAGTTGGCTTGGGAGGTTTAACAGATGGAACTCCTCGAATTATAGGATCGTAAAATTAACTTTATTGGAAGGATTCTGTTAAGCCACTGAGCTTGCTCGGTGCAGGTTTCAAATTCGGACATCCAAGACAGATGGTTGTCCAGCCCCTGCTTGAACGGATCCAGCAAACAGAAGCTCACCACATCTCTGTTTCCACTGTTGATGGGCTGCTACTGTTAGGAAGTTTTTTCTCCAGCATTCAGTGGTTCTTCCTCTCCATTTTTTCAGTAAGGTAACCTAGAGCAGGGCTTGGTCTTCTGGAAGAATGTCTCTGGAGATTCTCAGTCATCCAGGTCATGGTTATCCCAAAGGTGCTTTTTCAAGAGGGAACTGGACTTTCTGGTTTTTCTTTGAAGACGTTTTGCTTCTCATCCAAGAAGCTTCTTCAGCACTTAGTTCTAGGTTAGTTCTCTTCTTGGTTAGTTTCCATCCATTGCTTCTTGTCCTAACTTCAGGATGCTCTGGAGAACAGGTAGACCCCCTCTTCTTTATGGCAACCCCTTCCAATTATGGCAACATTGGAAGACTGTTATCATGTCACCCCCTAGTCCAGAGGTGGGATTCAGCCGGTTCGTACCGGTTCGGGTGAACCAGTAGTAATGGAGCACCCACAACTTCTGGAGGCAAGCTGTTCCACTGGTTAATTGTCCTCACGGTTAGGAAGCTTCTCCTTAATTCCTGGTTGCTTCTCTCTTTGATCAGTTTCCATCCATTGTGTTGTGGCCTGTCGGCTGCCAGCCCCTCCAGCACCCAAATCAGAGGAGGAGGAGGCGTGGGAGACAGGGTCAGCATCAAGGCAACCTGAGAGCTCCGAGGGGGAAGAGGGAATGGAGCTGGCAGAGAGAGAGAGACAGAGGCAGAGCCTGAGCCGTCCGTCAGCCCTCAGATGGAGAGTCAACAGCCCCCAGGTCTGGAGGTGGCTGATGAAGAAGAGGAGGAGCAGATGGGTCCAGTGCCTGATGCATGGATGTGCAGAGGCCAGAGGAGAGGAGAGCAGTGGAAATCTATGGGCCGGTCCATGGGACGGAAGAGCGATCGCTGCTAGTGAAGCCCCACCCTAGTTCTGGGGATAAAAGGCAGGGGGTGGGGATGAATAGATGTGGCAGACAACTATTCATCTCCCTGCCGGATGGACTTCTTAGCCTGTGGTGAGAGAGAAACTTTTTGCTGGGGCTGCCGGCGCTCCTAATTAAAGGAATCTTTGAGTTCACTTCAGAGGGTTTGTCGTGTTTGGGGAGCTGGGTCAGAACATATTGCTTCTTGTCCTGCCTTGAGGTGCTTTGGAGGATGGGCTTCTTTGTGACAGCCCCTCAAATATTGGAACACTGGCTGTCATGTCACTCCTAGTCCTTCTTTTATCTAGGTAACAAATGTCATTTTCACTAGTACTTTTGTTTGGTACATTTCGCTGGTAACAAATTCACTAGAATTTCATTGCTGTTTCTCTGACTATTTCTTAAAGTCTGTAATACTGAGCAGAGTCTTGGTGGTAGGATCTGACCAATACGGGTAGTCCTTGACTTACCACCACAATTCAGCCCAAAATTACTAAACGAGATGTTTGTTAAGTCATCTTTTTCCCCTTTCTATGACTTTTCCTGCCACGATTGTTAAATAAATCACTGCAATTATTCATTTAGTAACATGGGCGGGGCCGGCTGATCATCAGAACTACCGGTTCATCTGAACCGGTCTGAACTGGCAGCAGCCCACCACTGATTCTTTCTTCCTTTCATCTTGGATTTCTTCCTCCAAATTCACGTGGATGTTGTCACCTCGCAGAGTCAAGTTCCGACTTGGGAGAAGAACATTTGAGTTCTCTTCTGCTCCACGCACAGAGTCAAGGGCAAAGTTCTAAAACGGGAGACATGGATTCCTACAGGATTATCTTGAAAACAGAAGTCAGAGATTCGAACGCTCGGGAGGGCCCGTCTATCCAGAAGACAGCCTGAAGGACGGACTCAAGGTGTAATTAAATGAAACTTCAAAAGATGTAGTGTATATAAGAAAGGGCAGGAAGAGTGACGTATCAACCATTCCTATCTGGAAGGTATGTTTCAAAAGCAGTGGTGGGATTCAGTGGTTCAGGCCGGTTCGAGTGAACCAGTTGTTATATTGGCTGAATTTAACAACTGGCTGGCTCTGCCCCACCCAGCCCCTTCGAGGAATCCCCACATGCCCCGTTTTGGCTCCCAGGTAAGTGCAGGGAGGCCTACTAGGCCCGAAACATGGTGTGGGGTATGGTGCGGCCCTCCTGTGGTCCATTTTTGCTCCCAGGAGGCTGAAGGGAGGCCTATTAGGAACAAAATGGCAGGCGGGGGAAGCAGTGCTGCCCTCCTACAGCCCTTTTTCACTCTCAGGAGGCTTCAGGGAGGCCTATTAGGCCCAAAACGGGGTGGGGGGGGAGTGGCACTGCTCTCCCCCATCAGCCCTTTTTTGCTCCCAGGAGGCTTCAGGGAGACCTACTAAGCCCAAAATGGGGCACCGGGGGGGGGGGGGGGGGGCAGCACGTCCCATCCCCCGGCGGCCCATTTTTGCTCCTAGGAGGGTTGCAGGAGGCCAAGTGCTGCCTGTCACATCCCTTGGCCACGCCCACCATGGTCATGCCCACCCAGCCAGTCATTAGGGCAGAGAACCAGTTGTTAAATTATTTTAATCCCACCACTGTTCAAAAGTCCAGGTCATATCATCTTAGTCTTCATAATTGCTAGAAGAAGTACTACAATTAGAGTTCTAACGAACATTTCCAAACATCCTTCCATACGTCTATTCATCTATTCAGAACCAGTTTAGGATCGCTGAGAAAGGCACCAAGGCTAGAAACCAGAAATCCAGGAACCAAGTGGTAAACAATAACTCAATCAAGAGTAAATAACCACCTGATAAAAGAACCACCGTTTTAATCAACACTGACAGGGGCAGCCCACTAGGTGCAATCCACTCTCTTTCGGCACTGATAATGTTACCTAGCTGGGTCATGAAATCTCTGCAAGAAAATATCCAAGCTCAGAGAGCACTAAGGACCCCACAGTACAACCTTCAGCTGCAGAGATTCCCATCTGTCTGTGTGTCAGTCTGAATGTCTACATCTATCTGTCTATATATCCGTCTGCCTGCCTGCCTGCCTGCCTATCTGTCTGTCTGTCTGTCTGTCTGTCTGTCTGTCTGTCTATCATTTATCCATATCTATCATCTATCTATCTATCTATCTATCTATCTATCTATCTATCTATCTATCTATCTATCTATCTATCTATCATCTATCTATCAATCTATCTATCCGTCTGCCTGCCTGCCTATCTGTCTGTCTGTCTGTCTGTCTGTCATCATTCATCTATCTATCTATCTATCTATCTATCTATCTATCTATCTATCTATCATCTATCTATCAATCTATCTATCCGTCTGCCTGCCTGCCTGCCTGCCTATCTGTCTGTCTGTCTGTCTGTCATTTATCCATATCTATCATTCATCTATCTATCTATCTATCTATCTATCTATCTATCTATCTATCTATCTATCTATCTATCTATCTATCATCTATCTATCTATTTATCATCTGTCTGTCTTCTATCTATCTATCTGTCATTTATCCATATCTATCTATCTATCTATCTATCTGTCTGTCTGTCCATCAACCATCAAGCAGTAAACCACAGCTCAACCAAAAAGAACATTCCCATCAACCGTGGCAGGATAAGCCACTATTATAGAAACAGAGCAAACTCCACTCCTTATTAGCACTGATGATGTTCCCTAGTTGGGTCATGAAACATCTGCAAGAAAACCACCAAGCTCAGCGATCACTGAGGGGCCCACAACCAGGAAACTCTACATTCTAGTCCTGCCTTAGTCACAAAGACATCTGGGTGATTTTGTTTCCTCCCTCTCAGCTACAGTTAGAAGATAAGAGCAACCCCCTTCCACAAATATTGCCAAGAAAACTTCAAGGACTTGTAGCAGGAGTTACAACTGGCTTGAAGGCACCAAAACTCCCAAACCAAACACAAACCCTATATTAACTTTAGGAGGGAGAAATGTGAAAAATTCAACATAGATCTCCTGCATAGTTTATCCTACGTTCCTTTCCCTTCCTCCCCCAAGAATTGCATTTAATGTAAAGGGCCCAGAGTCGTAAAATAGGGAGTACATGTATTATAACACCATATAGTTGGAAGCCTTCCAACTAGTCCTTCGGGAGAAGGGCGGTATAAAAATTTAATAAATAATAATTAATAATAAATAAAATACTACCAGGATTGTCTCGTTCAAACTCTCTGTAGGAAAGCCAATTAAACCATTTCAAGGGAACACAGAAAATTTTCATTACGGTTAAGGACGGCTTACATTTTTAGCTTTCCAAACATTGGAACTGAGCTTCCACGTACGTAGGTAATGTAATTTTTAGCGACAGATGCTAAGAATACAGAATGAAAATTCACCATCAGTGTCTTCACCGATCTTTTAAAGTAGCTATTCTTAGATTGTTGGTCTCTAGAAGCATTCCATGGCACATGGGCTGGTTCAGGATGATGGGATATGTACTAAAACACATGAAAAGGCTACATCTTGGCGAAGAATTTTCTTGAGGGATTCGGGTAGAAAGCCTTTGCTCTCTAATAAGATGCAGTTCAGTGGCGAGAAAAGCAAGGTCAGGTATACAAGTATAGAATAGGTGGTACCTGGCTCAACAGTAGTAGCTGTGAGAAGGATCTAGGTGACTGGAGACTCTGGGGGAAAGTGACAAAATTTTACTTTTAATTGGGTGTAAAACCGGCAGGAACATAGAGATGGTTTTCCACCAAGCTTGTGCCAATTTGATGTATCCCAATAAAATATTCTTTGAGGAATATACCTGCTGCAGAGTTCTCATTGTTGGGGATGTATTACTTGGAACCTTGAACCTGGCTTGGACAAGAGGTTGGACTAGGAGAACTCCAAGCTCCCTTCCAGTTCTATGATTCTATGTTCTGTTTATGTCCCTTAAGATCATCACAGTTTATTCATCCATCCAGCTGCCTCTTCCACGTGGACATAGAACAATCAAGTTGGAAGTCTCTGGAGATTCTCAGTCATCCAGGTCATGGTTGTCCCAAAGGTGCTTTTTCAAGAGGCAACTGGACTTTCTGGTTTTTCTTTGAAGAACAGAGCTGAAGAAGCTTCTTGGATGAGAAGCAAAATGTCTTCACGGAGAAACCAGAAAGTCCAGTTGCCTCTGGAAAATGCACCTTTGGGACCACCATGACTTGGATGACTGAGAATCTCCAGAGACATTTAGCTATGCATTTTGGGATGAACACCCTTTAAATTGTATGGGAGTATGAACAGATTTCAAAAAAAAATTTGCAGACTACAGGAACCACCTACTCACCCCCAACAGCTTGCACCTGTCTTTCAACAGTGAAGGGAGACAGGGAAAAAAACATCCTGCAGAAAACACAGCTCCACAACACAGTCCTTTCAGCAGTTCCAAGAAGGCTCCACACCCATTCGCACCACTCAGGTAACCCTGAGGACACAGACAAACCTCCAAGTGGCCTCAACGACTCTCTAAAAGGACGCAAATGACCAGCTGTCTGCAAGGAATATAAATCCTTCCCTTCCCCACCATCCAGTCAGAGCTGAAGAAGCTTTTTTTTTTGCTTTAATTTATATGCCGCCCTTCTCCGGAGACTCAGGGCAGCTTACAATGTGCTAAGCAATAGCCTTCATACTCTTTGTATATTTATACAAAGTCAGCTTATTGCCCCCACAATCTGGGTCCTCATTTTACCTACCTTTTGAAAGGATGGAAGGCTGAGTCAACCTTGAGCCTGGTGAGATTTGAACTTGCAGTAATAGCAAGCAGCAGATGTTAATAACAGTGCGCTTTAGTCCACTGTACTACCAAGGCTCATCCCCAACAGCCTGCACCTGTCTTTCAACAGTGAAGAGACACAGGACAGAAAACATCCTGCAGAAAACACAGCTCCACAACACAGTCCTTTCAGCAGTTCCAAGAAGGCTCCACACCCATTCACAACATTCAGATGATCCTGAGGACACAGACAAACCTCCAAGTGGCCTCAATGACTCTCTAAAAGAATGCAAATGACCAGCTGTTTGCAAGGAGTATGGATCCTTCCATTCTCCACCATCCAGTCAGAGCTGAAGAAGCTTCTTAGATGAGAAGCAAAATGTCTTCAAAGAAAAAACAAGGCCAGTTGCCTCTTGGAAAAGCACCTTTGAGACTCTGAAGAAGAGCTGGACAATAACCAAAGCACCAATGAAACAATACATTTATACATTAAAAACTCTCTTTTTACCACCTGGTATTCTTTTAATTAGGGGTAGCATTGGGACGACAGGATGGAGCTGAACATTTACTGGCCAGATGCCCTTCCTGACACCTATGCAGAGTTCGCAGCAAATATTTCCCTTTGTGCTCTCTGACAGAGAAACCTCTGCTGCTACCTAGGATTGAACTCTCAACCTTCTGAGTGGTAAGTGAGGTTCTTTACCACTAAGCCACCATGCCACCATGCCAAAAAGCACCTTTGAGACAATCAAGTTGGAAGGGACCTCGGAGGTCTTCTTCCAAGGTCCCTTCCAACAGAACAGCATGAACTTTTTGGATCTGACCTAAAACTTGCACGTACATTTCTGAGCACTTCCCTGCCTGCCCCTTCCCTCCCCAAAAATACCCTGAAATATAATGAAATCGGCCCTGCCAAACCCTTCAAGTCCATTGAAGTGAAAACTGTTCATTTGCTGTCTCCATTTTTTTTTTTGTTTTTTTTTAAGATGCCAGAATCAAAAGTGCGGGCATATTCTCCGTGGACGTAATGGGACATTTAGCAATTCATTCATTTCCTACACATGCTACTTATTTAGATGCTCAGCAGTTGGCAGCTTTGATGTGAAGTGGTGGAAATTATAAAGACATTACGTACCATAAAAATATAAATGAAAGAAAACACACGGTTCTCTTTTATATCAGGGTAAATTGACTAGTGTCAGATGTGGGATATTTTCTTTCTATAAATTATAATAATTGTCAGAGGAAGGTAGTCCCTTGGGTTGAAACGCTACCTGGAAATAATGAAATTGTACAGGTTCTGCGTTTTCTTAAAAAAAAAACACACAATAAAGTACAACGGCGATGTAAAAGAGTTTCTGGGTACATTGGATGTGCCTCCTACCATTACTGTTTCTTATGTTTAAGGTTTTTTGATACATCCACCCCTCTGGGTGCTCTAAGAAACAAAATGAAACAAAAAAATAATAATAATAATGTCAGTTCTGTTCACACAACAGGCACAACGGACTCAACGATGGGATAAACATACAGTGTAAACACTGCAGCTCAGCAGTCGGGCAGAAAAGGGTTAGTTTTAATCCAAATTAACTCCAGGGTTGTTTGGGGTTTGAACTGCCTCCCACAGTCAGCAATCTTGTGCAAAGAACTAACTTTAGTCAAAATGGGCATATTTCCAAACTCGGCTGTCAATCCTTTGAGGCAGACTAGATGGAGCAACCAATGTTGCGTAAGCAGTGGTGCTGGTTCATACCGGTTCTAGCGAACTGGTAGTTCTGACCATCAGCTGGCCCCGCCCACCCACTCCCGCTCTATCCTGTCCTATATTTCCTTCTTTCTGGCTCAGCTGATTCATGTGGCACAGCTGATTTCTGCACCTCCGCTGTTCTACTTACCGGGGCTGCCTTAGAAGGTAAACAGCTGATCTTCAAATTGCTGTATTTTGAACGCTGCATGCAAGCATGTTAGGTGCGTGTCCATGCACTCAGCATGCACTCATAGAACCCATTGCAGCCCACCCCTGCGGGTTAAGTCGGTGTTACTTTTATTGTAATAATAAAGGAAGGTTTTGTAAAATCTTAATAAGATTTTGCATCTGGAATACTGCATCCAGTTTCAGTCAGCACATTAGTGGTATTTGAGGGGCTGCCACAAAGAAGAGGGGTGTCAAATTATTCTCCAGAGCACCAGAAGGCAAAACAAGAAACAATGGATGGAAACGAATCAAGGAGAGAAACAACCTAGAACAAAGGAGAAATTTCCTGACAGTGAGAACAATTAATCAGTGGAACGACTTGCCTCCAGAAGTTGTGAATGCTCCATTATTGGAGGTTTTTAAGAAGAGATTGGATAACCATTTGTCTGAAGTGGTGTAGGGTTTCCTGCCTAAGCAGGGGGTTGGACTAGAAGACCTCCAAGGTCCCTTCCAACTCTGTTATTCTATTCTATTCTATTCTATTTCTATTTCTATTTCTATTTCTATTTCTATTTCTATTTCTATTTCTATTTCTATTTCTATTTCTATTTCTATTTCTTTTCTATTTCTATTTCTATTATTTCTATTCTAAAAAAGATATCGAGACTCTGAAAAGAGTGCAGAGAAGAGCAACAAAGATGATTAGGGGCTTGAGTATAGCTAGTCTAGAGAAAAGAAGGACTAGGGTTGACTTGATAGCAATCTTCCAATATTTGAGGGGCTGCCACCAGGAAGAGGGGGTCAACTTATTTTCCAAAGTTGTGGGTGCTCCATCATTGGAGGTTTTTAAGAAGAAACTGGACAGCCAATTGTCCAGAATTGGTATAGGGTCTCCTATACCAGGAGGTTGGACTAGAAGACCTCCAAGGCTCAACTCTTATTATTCTGTATTCTTTAAAGCTAGAGTAACAGAATCCTGAAAGTCTGAATGTGCTTCCCCCATCCTTCTCTGGACCTGTGCATAAAATAGGGGGAGATTTGTCTGAAACACTTACACAGGTTGTGGTAGCAATAGTTCTTCCTCTCCTACAAAGGCATTTCTCCTGTTCTCTACATCTGCTGCCAGTCCACAAAGAAAAAAAATAAGAGTTGGCAAAACATGTTTAACTACCATATTGTTCCCTGTGATCTAGGATGGTTACAGATACAGAATATACTGAATGCTGCTCCAAGCAGTACATCTTTTTTAATTTGAGGAGTTCAGTTTCTAACTCTTGTTATTGTGTCCAAGTAATTTGCTAAACCTTTTGCTGTGGCATCAAGAGCACCACCTCCAACAACATCGACAGTGAAAATAAAACCAACTTCCTCTTCTTCTTCTTCTTCTTCTTCTTCTTCTTCTTCTTCTTCTTCTTCTTCTTCTTCTTCTTCTTCTTCTTCTTCTTCTTCTTCTTCTTCTTCTTCTTCTTCTTCTCCTCCTCCTCCTCCTCCTCCTCCTTCTCTTCCACCTTCTTCTCTCCTTCCTTCCTTCCTTCCTTCCTTCCTTCCTTCCTTCCTTCCTTCCTCTCCTCTCCTCTCCTCTCCTCTCCTCTCCTCTCCTCTCCTCTCCTCCCCTCCTTCTGTCTCTTCCTCCCTCTCCCCTCCTCCTCTCTGTTTTCCTCCCCTTCCTTCCTTCCTTCCTTCCTTCCTTCCTTCCTTCCTTCCTTCCTTCCCTCCTCTCCTCCTCCTGGTAAACAGTCATACATGGACAGATGGGTACAACTCACACATGGATGGAGGTTTTTAAGAAGAGACGGGACAGCCCCTTGTCTCAAATTGTATAAGGTCTCCACCTTGAACAGGGGGTTGGACTAGAAGACCTCAAAAGTCCTTTCCAGCTCTGTTGTGGTCTCTCCATTCACGTCTCTTGTCAAGAATATCTGGAGTTGGTGGGTTATTTTTTTATTTTATTTTTTTAGGTGAATATTGCAAAGCAGGAAACCTACTGATTTATTCAGCTTGTTGGTATGCTGAAATAGTCTGATCACCTTGGTCAACTCCAGACGCATTTTAATTGTGGGATGAGAGGTAGCAACAGAGTCTGGTGGCTGGAAGCGTCCCAAGTTCATTTAAAATCCCATCTCGCGCTGGGTCATCGCAAGATGCCGAGATCGTTCCTATGGCCTAGCCCGCCGGCACGTCTCATCACCGTATAATATATTTATGCATCCCATCCATGGGGGTTCAAAACCATTCTATCTGTGCCCCCCCCCAAGTCTGGCCTTTTAAAATGGCACTTGTCATTTAATTATAATCAAATCCCCCCCCCCCCCCGTGAGAAGAAGGTGCGTTTTCTCACCTCTCCATTTTCCAGGGTGTTTGAAACTGTGCCATAAGTAAGGAAAGGAGAAACTGATTTAGCTGGGATTAGTCTGGGAGAAAGCTAATTGCTCTTTCACCTTATTTTTGCTGTCATTTCTTCAAGGATTAAGCTAAGCCGCCAAGTATGTTTCATCAGGCTAGCGTAGGGATTATATTTAGTCTCTCCGTCTGTCATCCAGGCACTTCCAGTAACGTTGACTGGGGCTTTCTAAGCTTTGCTATTCATCATGCAAGTTCGCGCCGAGTTAAATTTGGTGTGTTATTCCAGTTACCCCGAGCAGACGCTGCTGCTGACTCTAATCGAATTAACTAGAAAGGTTGATGCTATTACATACCTGGAGAACGGAGTGTTCTGAAGGCATCCTAAACCATCCATCGCTTCCCCTTCCCCCCATCCCCCCCGCTGCTCCTGAAAGCATCTGTCTTTCTTTCACCTATGGATGGATGATGCCAAAGGTACCCGGCCAAGGTACTGAGTTTGTCTTGCTTGCCCCACCAAGTTAGATGACGTCTGTTGTTGTGATCGCTTCTTTGCACCCAGTCTGACAAATGATTCTAGCTGGATTTGGTGGGTTTTTTGGCTGTTGTATTGTTCCCTGGGATTTAGGGATGCTTAAAGATGCTGTCTTAATATATATGTATGGACTGCTCCAAGTAATGTAGCTTTCTTTAAAAAAAAATTGTAGAGTAGAGTAGAGTAGAGTAGAGTGGAGTGGAGCAGAATGGAATGGAATAGAGGAGAGGGTAGGGGAGGGGAGAAGAGAGGAGAGGAGGGACAAGAGAGAAGGGAGAAGGAAGAAGGGACAGGGGAGAGGAGGGGAGAGAAGGGGAGGGGAGAAGAGAAGAGAGGAGGGAGAAGAGAGGAGGGAGAAGGAACAGGGGAGAGGAGAGGAGGGGAGGGGAGAAGAGAGGAGAGGAGATGAGGGAGAAGAGAGAAGGAAGAAGGAAAAAGGGACAGGGGAGAGGAGGGGAGAAAAGGGGAGGGGAGAAGAGAAGAGAGGAGGGAGAAGAGAGGAGGGAGAAGAAACGGGGAGGGGAGGGGAGAAGAGGAGAGGAGGGAGAAGAGAGGAGGAAGAAGGAACAGGGGAGAGGAGGGGAGAGGAAGGGAGGGAAGATGAGAAGGGAAGAGAGGAGGGAGAAGAGAGGAGGAAGAAGGAAGAAGGAACAGGGGAGAGGAGGGGAGAGGAAGGGAGGGAAGATGAGAAGGGAAGAGAGGAGGGAGAAGAGAGAAGGGAGAAAGGGACAAGGGAGAGGAGGGGAGAGAAGGGGAGGAGAGAAGAGAGGAGAGGAGGGAGAAGGGGAAGGGAAGGGAGGGAAGAGGAGAGAGCTTTATTTGGCCAAGTGTGGTTAGAAACACAAAGAATTTGTCTCCAGTTCAGAAGCACTCACTGTACGTGTAAAGCAGCAGAGAAAATAATAATAATAATAATAATAGGCCCACCTCCATGTACCTCCATGATTCATGGACTCAAAATAAGGAACCTGAGATTAGAAGGCCATCTCCAAAGTCAGGGTGTCTCCAACCTATTGAAATTCTTAAGAACAGAGAAGTCAGTTGGCTGGCTTATTTCATTTCCATCGATCGGCGGGGCGTAGGCACACCTAACTTCCTCGCCATCCTACCTGACCATGCCAGCTCTAATTATCTGCTCCTTCCCTTCAGCACCAAGCCACCAACCTTCTTCGTGTCCTCGCCCGCAGAAATATTTTATAGCTTCCTCCTCCTCCTCCTCCCCACCCCTCTTCCCTCTAATTAAACATTTTGAGCAACGAGTCATTATGGAAGTGATTTATGGAGCCAGCTCCGATTGCCAATCTTTGCAGGGTGTTGTTCCATATTACTTAATTGTTTTAGTAGCGCTTCAGCCATTACTTTCTTCGTTCGGGAAAAACAGGAAACAGGAGTGTTCTATTACAGATGTTTGGTTAATTAGCTCAGAGGCTGTCTAATGGGGGCGATTAAAAATGCAAATAAGGAGTGATCAAACAGAGGGAAGTTTTGTCTTGACAGTATATACTAATGTGTGTGCGTATATATATATATGTATGTATGTGTCTATGTAAGTTTTCACGGGTATACATGTGTGTACAGTTAATATCTCAGGTTTCTTCCCATGTAATTGTAAACATATCCGTAAAAGGGTAGTAGCGACGTTTCGACGAAATCGCATTTGTCATCTTCTGGCTGATGTTCTCAGTTTGGTGCTTATGGGCAAAACCCCCTTTTAAGGATATGTTTACAATTACACAGGAAGAAACCCAAGATATTAACTGTACACATATGTATGTATGTATGTATGTACTGTATGTATGTATGTATATATGTATGTATAAAGGTATAAAGGTAAAGGTTCCCCCGCACATGTGTGCTAGTCGTTCCCGACTCTAGGGGGCGGTGCTCATCTCTGTTTCAAAGCTGAAGAGACAGCGCTGTCCGAAGATGTCTCCATGGTCATGTGGCCGGCATGACTCAATGCCAAAGGTGCACGGAACGCTGTTACCTTCCCACCAAAGGTGGTCCCTATTTTTTCTACTTGCATTTTTTACCTGCTTTCGAACTGCTAGGTTGGCAGAAGCTGGAACAAGTAACGGGAGCTCTCCCCGTTATGCGGCACTAGGGATTCGAACCGCTGAACTGCCGACTTTCTGATCGACAAGCTCAGCGTCTTAGCCACTGAGCCACCGTGTCCCTATATGTATATATGTGTTTGTGTGTATGTATGCATGCATGAGCGTGGAGGGGGGCTATGATAACAGAGAGGATGTCGTTATCATAATTGTGGTAGATTTCAGAGTTAAAATGGGTGGGTGCTAAAAGAAAAGGACGCCAAATATTATAGATCATAAGAATAAATAAAATAATTAATGTAAATAGGAGCCTGAGTGGCGTAGGAGGCTAATGCCTCCTACTAAGGCAGCATTTAACATTCAGCTGCCTGCAATTACTGCGAGTTCAATTCTCACCAGGCTCAAGGTCGACTCAGCCTTCCATCCTTTCTAAGGTAGGTAAAATGAGGACCCGGTTTGTGGGGGCAATAAGCTGACTTTGTAAAAAATATACAAAAGTATGAAGGCTATTGCTTAACGCATTGTAAGCCGCCCTGAGTCTCCGGAGAAGGGCGGCATATAAAAATAAATAAAAATAAATAAATAAAATAAAATAAATTTAAGTGCACTGGTCGCTCAGCTTCAGTAAGTATCATTGTAATAAAAATAAAATAAAATGAGCAGAGCGTGGTTTTCTTTCTTTCTTTCTTTCTTTCTTTCTTTCTTTCTTTCTTTCTTTCTTTCTTTCTTTCTTTCTTTCTTTCTTTCTTTTTTGCAACCACTTTAGCACTTAGAAAGATCTGCTATTTTGTATAATTGCACAAAGTGTGTTTGTGCACACTGAGGAGCACAGGGTGGACTGCATACACACCATTCTGAGTGACGTGGCCAGGATGGAGACAGGGGCTTCCATTGACTCCCAACTGACTTCCAGACCCAATTCAAGGTGCTGTTATTAAAGTAATTCTTTAAAGGCTTGAGACTAAGGCATTTCTAAGACTGTCTTCACCTATCTGTAATGGTCCAGACAGGGAATGAAGCACAAAGGTTCTTGGTGATTGCTCAACTTGGTGATTTTCTTGCAGACGTTTCATTACCAAACTAGGTAATCTTATCCGATTGCTGTGATGCAAGCAAACACCACAGTTATTCCCACTGATTAATTAAGGATGTGGTCCGTTTTAAACATTCGAAATTGGGTGATTAATAGAACTCTGGGGCCCATAGAGAATGATACTTGCCTTCAAACCATACATTTTCCTTTGAAAAGTCCATGGGAGAACATAGGAGAGCCTTGGTAGTACAGTGGTCTAAAGCACCCTGTTATTAAGACCAGCTGCCTGCAATTACTGCAAGTTCAAATCTCGCCAAGGCTCAAGGTTGACTCAGCCTTCCATCCTTTCTAAGGTAGGTAAATTGAGGACCCAGTTTGTGGGGGCAATAAGCTGACTTTGTATAAATATACAAAAGAATGAAGGCTATTGCTTAGCGCATTGTAAGTCGCCCTGAGTCTCCGGAGAAGGGCGGCATATAAATCAAATTAAAAAAAAATAATATGGACATTGAGATATATAGTGGAGTCAAGTGTATAGGTCTCTTGCGTGAGCAGGGGGGTGGACTAGATGACCTCCAAGGTACCTTCTCTTACTGAAATCAAAGATAGATAGACAGATGAGAGAGAGATGATAGAGAGATATTAGATAGAGATAGATAGATAGATAGATAGATAGATAGATAGATAGATAGATAGATAGATAGATAGATAGATAGATGAATGAGAGGGTGAGATGATAGAGAGATATTAGAGATAGATAGACAGAAGAGAGAGAAGTGTGGGGAGAAACAGACTGATAGATAAGTTCTATCAATTTTCTTTGGTTGCCACAATGTAAAAGAAATGTTGAAACTCTAGAAAGAAAGAGTGCAGAGAAGAGCACAACAAAGATGTTTAGGGGACTGGAGGCTAAAACATATGAAGAACGGTTGCTGGAACTGGGTATGTCTAGTCTAGAGAAGAGAAGAACTAGGACTAACATGATAGCAGTCTTCCAATATCTCAAGGGCTGCCACAAAGAAGAGGGAGTCAAGCTATTCTCCAAAGCACCTGAAGGTAGGATAAGAAGCAACGGATGGAAACTGATCAAGGAGAGAAGCAACCTAGAAATGTGGAGAAGTTTCCTGACAGTGAGAACAATTAACTAGTGGAATGTCCTGCCTCCAAAAGTTGTAGGTGCTCCAACACTGGAAGTTTTTCGGAAGAAATCGGAGAGGCATTTGTCTGAAATGGGATAGGCTTTCCTGCCAGAGCAGGGAGTTGGACTAGAAGACCTCTAAGATTCATTCTATTCTATTCTATTCTATTCTATTCTATTCTATTCTATTCTATTCTATTCTATTCTATTCTATTCTATTCTATTCTATTCTATTCTATCCCATCCCATCCCATCCCATCCCATCCCATCCCATCCCATCCCATCCATTCCATTCCATTCCATTCCACTCCACTCCACTCCACTCCACTCCACTCCACTCCACTCCACTCCACTCCACTCTACTCTACTCTACTCTACTCTACTCTACTCTACTCTACCTCCAAGGTCCTTTCCAACTCTGTTATTCTGTTCATCATGAGAGATACATATGGTTTCCATGTTCTGCTGGATCATCTGAATAAATTCAGGGGTTACATTGGAAGCCTGTGGGATCTTCGTACCTCCTGGAAGCAACTCAGATTAGACCTGTGGACATTCTGAAAGCAATTTATGGAAAAATAGAGTGCTGGATCAAATCGATCCTCAGCTTGATCCAGAAAGACCATCAATTCATCAATATCCCGTTTACGCTTCTTTGATTCTATGCATCTTTAATGTCAATTTGCAGGTGGCGCGCACAAACCCACCTACCCCCAACATCCTAATTTTCCTTAGAATCTTTCTTCCTCCTGCGACTTTCTCCTCCTTCCAATTGTTACCGAGATGGACCGATATTCTCCTCCACTTCAGGAGAAAATTATTGCCTAGCCTTCTTCTTCTGTCCCATTTGCACAGTAGAAAAAAAATATATCGAAAGTCAGAAGATTATTGAGAATTGGTAGCCTACCTTTCTCTTTCTCTTTCTCTCTCTCTCTCTCTCTCTCCCTCCCTCTCTCTCTCTCTCTCTCTCAGATCTCTTCTAATTGCTTCTGGCTGGATGGGGAAAATCAAGTGTTACAAATGGAGAGAAATTTAACTCAGTTCCAATCACGATACGAAATTGAGTTTTATGTCCAGGAGTGAATCACTGGAGCCTTGCAAAGATATTAAAATGAATCAATACGGGGTGGAATAGGTGTGCGTGGCCCACCCTACTGGAGTTTTCAGGTTGGGATACCCAGCCTAGCAAGTGATGCCTTACAAAAAAAAAAATTCCCTCTCCAGCATGAGATAAAGAAAAAAGAAGAAAAATCAAAACCAGGATTGCTCCAAATTAACGCTTTTTAATCCTGCCTGATTACAAGGCCCGCCACGAACAGGCGAGCGGTGTCTACATCTCTTGCTTTTGTGTATTTGGTTTCTCTTCTCTTTTAAATAATAAACAACTCGGTGGTTGCAACTGTCTGGCAATTTGTACAGTAAATTAGGTTTCATTTGCCCCGAAATACCGCTGAGTTCTCCAACATTTCTGAGCAACGCTAAGTATGCCAGAAAAAATAAATAAATAATAAATAAATAAATAAATAAATAAATAAATAAATGAAGCACAGACAAGATGTTTCCAACAATAAATTAGAATAAATTAGAATGGAATGGAATGGAATGGAATGGAATGGAATAGAATAGAATAGAATAGAATAGAATAGAATAGAATAGAATAGAATAGAATAGAATAGAATAGAATAGAATAGAATAGAGAATATGGAATGGAATGGAATGGAATGGAATGGAATGGAATGGAATGGAATAGAATAGAATAGAATAGAATAGAATAGAACAGAACAGAACAGAACAGAACAGAACAGAACAGAACAGAACAGAACAGAATAGAATAGAATAGAATAGAATAGAATATATGGAATGGAATGGAATGGAATGGAATGGAATGGAATAGAATAGAATAGAATAGAATAGAATAGAATAGAATAGAATAGAATAGAATAGAATAGAATAGAATAGAGAATATGGAATGGAATGGAATGGAATGGAATGGAATGGAATAGAATAGAATAGAATAGAATAGAATAGAATAGAATAGAATAGAATAGAATAGAATAGAATAGAATATGGAATGGAATGGAATGGAATGGAATAGAATAGAATAGAATAGAATAGAATAGAATAGAATAGAATAGAATAGAATAGAATAGAATATGGAATGGAATGGAATGGAATAGAATAGAATAGAATAGAGAATATGGAA
The DNA here is from genome assembly GCF_059756535.1 of Pantherophis guttatus. Classification (NCBI taxonomy): domain Eukaryota; kingdom Metazoa; phylum Chordata; class Lepidosauria; order Squamata; family Colubridae; genus Pantherophis; species Pantherophis guttatus. The sequence continues at coordinate 4,939,504 of NC_142064.1, forward strand.
TGGAATGGAATGGAATGGAATGGAATGGAATGGAATGGAATGGAATGGAATGGAATAGAATAGAATAGAATAGAATAGAATAGAATAGAATAGAATAGAATAGAATATGGAATGGAATGGAATGGAATGGAATAGAATAGAATAGAATAGAATAGAATAGAATAGAATAGAATAGAATAGAATATGGAATGGAATGGAATGGAATAGAATAGAATAGAATAGAATAGAATAGAATAGAATAGAATAGAATATGGAATGGAATGGAATGGAATGGAATAGAATAGAATAGAATAGAATAGAATAGAATAGAATAGAATAGAATAGAATATGGAATGGAATGGAATGGAATGGAATGGAATGGAATAGAATAGAATAGAATAGAATAGAATAGAATAGAATATGGAATGGAATGGAATGGAATGGAATGGAATGGAATGGAATAGAATAGAATAGAATAGAATAGAATAGAATAGAATAGAATGGAATGGAATGGAATG
>NC_142064.1:4945000-5092500 GCF_059756535.1 Pantherophis guttatus
TACCTATACCTATACCTATACCTATACCTATACCTATACCTATACCTATGTCTATGTCTATAATCTATATCTCTATCTATATATCTCTATCTCTACAATCTATATCTATATCTGTATATCTATATTTGTATCGATATCTATCTCTATAATTTATATCTATATCTTTATATCTCTATCTATCTCTATCTCTATATCTATCTCTATAATCTCTATCTCTATCTCTATCTCTATCTATATATCTCTATCTTTATAGCTCTATCTCTATCTCTATATCAACTATCTATCTATCAATATGAATGAATCATCTTTGGGGAAGGTTGAAAATGAACAGGGTCTTGTTCGGGGAGGTTTCAACATCGTTTGGGAAAACGAAATTAAGAAAGTTTCGGAAGGAAGGAGAGGTTTGATGATGGTCTTCACTTGGGATTTCTCCCATCTCCAAATTGGCATCCTTGGTGGTGTTGTCCAGAAAGCTTGGGTCTTTTTCATGACCCAACTAGGTAATATCATCAGTGCTAGAAGGGAGTGGGGTTTGGGAGGAGGAGGAAGAAGAAGAGGAAGAGGACGATGACAGTGGATTTCTTGATGTTCTCTGAGCTTGGTGATTTTCTTGCAGACATTTCATGACCCAAATAGGTAACATCATCAATGCTAGAAGGGAATGGGGATTTCAGAGAGGAGGAGGAGGAGGAGGAGGAGGAGGAGGAGGAGGAGGAGGAGGAGGAGGAGGAGGAGGAGGAGGAGGAGGAGAACTGTGATATGAGGGAGTCCTTGGTGCTCTCTGAACTTGGTGGCTTTCTTGAAGACATTTCATGACCCATCTAGGGAACATTATCAGTGCTAGAAGGGATGGGGTTGGCAGGGGGAGGAGGAGAAGGAGGACAACAACAATGACTGTGAGTTTCTTGGTGCTCTCAGAGCTTGGTTTTCTTTCAGGCATTATATGACCCAGCTAGGCAACATCATCAGTTCTAGAAGGGAATGTGATTTGTGAAGAGGAGGATGAGGGAGGAGGGGAGAAGGAGAAGGAGAAGGAGAAGGAGAAGAGGGGGAAGGGGAAGGGGTAGGAGAAGGAGAAGGAGAAGGAGAAGGAGAGGGAGAGGGAGAGGGAGAGGGAGAAGGAGAAGGAGAAGGAGAAGGAGAAGGAGAAGGAGAAGGAGAAGAGTGTCCTTGGTGCTCTCTGAGCTTGAGAAGAGAAGAAGGGATAGAGTAGAGTAGAGTAGAGTAGAGTAGAAGAGAAGAAGGAATAGAATAGAATAGAATAGAATAGAATAGAATAGAATAGAATAGAATAGAATAGAATAGAATAGAATAGAATAGAATAGAATAAATGGAAGGGACCTTGGAGGTCTTCTAGTCCAACTCCCTGCTCAGGCAGGAAACCCTATCCCATTTCAGACAAATGGTCATCCAATCTCTTCTTTAAAACTTCCAGTGTTGGAGCATAACGTTTAACTGGAAGCTATTTTAGAGGCCAAGTTAGGTTCATTGAGCAACATTTTTAATTGGATTTAGCAAAAAAATAAAAAATAAAAAAAGGAGGAAAGGTGAGAAAAACAAAAGTGCTTTCCAAGTCATAACTACAACCAGATGGGCCAATTAAATTCAGCCCAATCTTGATTGCTGAGCTGATGCTGCACGGTTAGAAATGAAGTGAGACTTTGCTTTCGAATGGTAGCAATTTATGGAAACTCCAGTTAACAGCATTCCTAACGAGCAGCTTCGGTGCTATATCTGAACGCTATACGTCTTTCGGGAGAGGCCATTGGTGGCATTTCACATGTTGCTCAACTACAGTTCCCGGCCAAACTAGCAAGCATAGCCAGCGATGAATGGTCGTGTAGCAATATCGGGCATACCTTCAGTTGTCTACTCCTGACATCAGTAGTTGTTAGCTACCCTTGTAAGCAGAGGTGTGTTTCCAATATTCTTACCACCGGTTTGCCGTGTGCATACATGCTCGCTTCACACATGACCTTCGATGCATGCACCCGGCCTTCTGTGCATGTGCTTTGCTCACACACATGCCTTCCACATATGCACCCAGTCCAGTGGTAGTGTTGTGGCCCCGCCCTCTGAGCCTGTCCCATCGGAGGAAGAAAGCTCCGAGCATGAGGAAGAGGAGTCAGCCAGGCCTCCCTCTCCAGGCCCCTCCCCTCTGGCACTGTCTCAGGTGCCAGCCGAGGGAGAGGAGATTAGCTGAGAAACAGGTGTCTCGGATGAGAGTGAGGGAGAGACACCATTCCTGGACGCACACCTCCGAAGGCGTGATAAACGATTGCAGCAGCTCAGGAGGTGTGCTAGGGATTAGAACTGAGTCACTGGACCACACCCCAGAGACTATATAATAGAGGGTGGTGGCCAGTGATCCCTGTGACGAACAAAAGTAAACCTTGGATAGTCACTAAAGCCTCGTCCGGAAATTGCTGAGAGGAATATTATTCTGATTGGACTTTTGTATGCTAAGTATCTTATCTTTCTGTTTTGTGGAAATAAATGCACTTGGCAGACGGTGTGTATATCGCTGCCAAGTTGGAGATAAAGACCTGGGTGTGTGCCAAAGTGTTTCCTTAACCCTCGGCTGGCTGTGTTTGTGTGTGTGTGTGTGGACAGGGACAGATCAGGTGAGTTGCCCCCGGTTTCGACCGGTTCACAAGAAGCAGTAGTAAAACCGGCGGGAGGCCCTGCCCACTGCACCAAATGTCATCATCAGTGATCTGCACATGTGCAGAACCAAGGCGTGCATGCAAGCGAAGTGAGGGCGCACGCACGATCCCTTTGCAAACCGGTAGTAAAGGAAACTAGAACACATCCCGACACAGCCTCAAAAACATGGCTAAATAGGATGGTGTTATGCCAGGGTGGGTGGGCCCACCTGCATTTGCCGCTACCAGTTCGCCCGAACCAGTCTGAAATGGCTGAATACCACCACTGTTTATAAGTCTCCAGATTTTTGTATATCAATTTACAGAATTAAAATCCACATATTGTTACAGTCCGCCAGCAGCCTGCAGAGCTGACAGCAGAGTCGGACAGTGAGGAGGTTGGGGAGGACCATGGGCCAGTCCTGGAGTCTGAGAAAGTCTCAGATGAGGGCTCTGCATCAGAGGCAGAGAAAGGGCCACCCAGGAGATATGTACCGCCTCTGGAGCCTCCACAGTCGGAGCTCAGCAAGGCAGAAGAACAGGGGGAGTGTTCTGTCCCCGTCTCACACATGCACACAAACAGACAGCCAGGGGTTAAATAAACTGGCAGACAACCAATTCTTCCGATAAGAAGCTTGGCAGCAACCCAGTAGCTGCTTGTCAAGAACTTTGCTCAAAAACAAAATACACACAGTCAAGAATTGTCCAGTTCGTAAAATAAATCCAAGGCCGATAATGTTGTTTCCAAAGATGCAATGTGCCTCGATAGTAGTTAGTTTTGTCCGTCACAGAATCTGAATGGCCACCTCACCCCCTTTTATACCCTGTGGGGTGTGGTCCAGTGACTCAGCTTAATCTCTGGCACGCCTTTTCTTCTGTTGCGCGCGCTTATCTCTGCGACGCTGCCGAGGATCCAGCCAAGACTCATTTCCCTCATCACTGTCCACCTATGGCTGCGTGGATGTGCTTGGCCCTGGCCCTATCTCTTGCCCTTTGGCGGACACCGAAGGCATTGCCAGAGAGGAGGGTCCTGGAGAGGGAGGCCTTGCCAACTCCTCTCCTTCGCTCTCGGAGTCCTCTCCTGCTGATGACACAGGCTCAGGTAACGGAGTCACAACAGGGATCCTGTTCCCAGGGCGTGCATGCGCAGAGCTGCCAGAAGGCAAGAACAGCTAAAACAAAAGGGACGACTCGGGAGTAGGGCTTGGAGATGATTGGCCCCTCCCATAAGACTTAAAAGAGGAGCAAAGGCACCTGGGCCTTTGCAGGAAGCTACGTTTATTCATTCAGTTCAGCTTAAAGCCTGAAGCTCTGTTTGATTCTGGACTCTGTGTGGCTTTGCCAACTAGGTCTTTGGCAGTGTGTCAAGGGAGATAAAGGTGGGTGATTATCCCAAAGGACTTCTCCCAAAGCACTCTTTGTAACTAATTGGGACTCAGCTGTGAATGAACAGAATTCACAGCTGTTGCAATAAAAGAGGTTTTGGGGACTACTTGTGTGTTTTAATGACTCAGGAAGTCTAGGCCACAACACATACCTGGATGTCTGCGTATTCTGTGATTCTGAGTTCTCGTGGTTCTGGCTTCTGTTTCTTGTCCTTGTACATGCTACCATGTTGCAAGAGCTGTATTGTGTACATGCATCATGATTTATATTATTGTATATAAAGAAGTTTCTTCTATAAATGAATCCTGCTGAATTATTTACTTGTGTCCTGTCTGGATTGCTGCAAATTGTAACACTGGAGGTGAACATATCCAACACACCTTCTTGCTCATCTTTTCCTCACTACAACAACCCAGAGAGAGACTAGTCGAATGTCACCAAGTTGGTTTTGATGCCTAAGGTGGGACTAGAACTCACCGATTCCTGGTGATTAATCCAAAGTCACCCAGCTGATTTTGATGTCTAAAGCGGGACTAGAACTCACCGATTCCTGGTGATTGACTCAAAGTCACCCAGCTGGTTTTGATGCCTAAGGTGATACTAGAACTCACCATCTCCTAGTGATTGGTGCAAACTCATCTAACAGGCTTTCATGTCTAAGGCGGGACTAGAACTCACTGATTCCTGGTGATTAATCCAAAGTCACCCAGCTGATTTTGATTCTAAAGGTGGGACTAGAACTCACCAATTCCTGGTGATTGACTCAAAGTCACCCAGCTGGTTTTGATGCCTAAGGAGGGACTAGAACTCACCGATTCCTGGTGATTGACCCAAAGTCACCCAACTGGTTTTGATGCCTAAGGTGATACTAGAACTCACCATCTCCTAGTGATTGGTGCAAACTCATCTAACAGGCTTTCATGTCTAAGGTGGGACTAGAACTCACCGATTCCTGGTGATTAATCCAAAGTCACCCAGCTGATTTTGATGTCTAAGGTGGGACTAGAACTCACCGATTCCTGGTGATTGACTCAAAGTCACCCAGCTGGTTTTGATGCCTAAGGTGATACTAGAACTCACCATCTCCTGGTGATTGGTGCAAACTCATCTAAAAGGCTTTCATGCCTAAGGCGGGACTTAAACTCACTGTTGATTGGCCCAAAGTCATTCAACTTTTTATGGCTAATGAGGGACTATAATTCTTCTGCTTCCTAACCTGGTGCTTTAACCACTAGACCAGATGTTCTGACACCCTTTGGGTAAGAAGTCTTGTAAGTAAGTTGGGGGTTATCTTTTCATTCAGATTTCAACATTTGTTTTGCTCATACATGGGGAAATCCTATATCTTTTCGGCTTGTTTACCACTTCTGTGTAAGGGTAATTACTGTTAGACTCCTTTATGTCAATTTTTATGCTACAGAAATATGTTAAAAACACAACTTGTCTTTAAAATAAATTAGGAATGATTGGATGGTGCTGAAAACATTACCATCTTGAGATGTAAACAAGCCTTTAAAAAGTTCTTTGGAATGCCGCTAATGCAGTTTGACAATAAAAATAAATAAACACCAGGAACTTATAATGCTGCTGAACATATTCACCATCCACTCTGGAGATTTGAAATGAATTCCTTTCAAGGGAGGGCAGAGGAGGAGAAGGGAGATCAAGAGATACAAAGCTTTTTCATTTCTATTTTATTTATTACATGATTTATTGCTGACATTTCATTACCTCTCTATCGTTCTATCGCCCTATCACTCTATTATCTATCTATCTATCTATCTATCTATCTATCTATCTATCTATCTATCTATCTATCTATCCATCCATCCATCCATCCATCATCATCCATCCATCCATCATCCATCCATCATCTATCTATCTATCTATCCCTCCCTCCCTCCCTCCCTCCCTCCATCAACTATCATCTATCATCTATCTATCTATCTCTATCCATCATCCATTGTCCATCATTCACCCATCCATCTATCAATCAATCATCTATCTATCTATCTATCTATCCATCCATCCATCCATCCATCCATCCATCCATCCATCCATCCATCCATCCATCCATCTATCTATCTATCTATCTATCTATCTATCTATCTATCTATCTATCTATCATTCTATCTCTCTCTCTCTCTCTCTCTATCTCTCTCTCTATCTCTCTCTCTCTCTCTCCATCCATCCATCCCCCCCTTCTCTCTCTAATCTAGGGGTGTCAAACTCACGGCCCGCAGGTCGGATGCATCATGCACTGGCCACGCCCGGTTTAGCGAAGGGGGAAAAAAGTCACGATATGTCACATGACACCAGGTGACGATGCGAGTTTGACACCCCTGATCTAGTCTATCATCAAGAAATACAGATCTTTTTAATTTCTAATTTATTACATGAATTGTAATAAATTTACATTTATTGAACACATTTCATTACCCAAGTAGGTAACATCATCAGTGTTAGAAGGAAGAGGAGTTTGCTTTCTCTTTATATATGTGATTGGTCCTATCACTGTTGAAATATTATTATCTCTATCTATCTATCTATCTATCTATCTATCTATCTATCTATCTATCTATCTATCTATCTATCATCTATCTATCTTCTATATCTATATCTATATCTATATCTATATCCATCTATCGTCAAGAGAAACATATCTTTTTAATTTCTAATTTATTTATTACATGATTTATTAATTTATTACATTTATATGATGCCCATTTCACTGTTGAGGTGACTCTGGGTGGTTTACAACACATTGATATTCAAGGGACCTTGATTTTTTCTTGTTATCTCATTCTATTTTAGTTCTCTCCTATTTTTGTTTTTAACATGAATCAGAATCAGAATAGAGCTGAAAGGGGCCATGGAGGTCTTCTAGTCCAGCCCCTTATTCAAGCAGGAGATCCTATATCATGTCAGAAAAATGGCCACCCAGTCTCTTCTTAAAAGACTCCAGTAATGGAGCACCCACAGCTTCTGAAGGCAACCTCTGTTCCGCTGGTTAATTGTTCTCACCATTAGGAAATTTCTCCTCTCCTTGGTTAGTTTCCATCCATTCTTGCCTTTTGGTGCTTTGGAAAATACTTTGACCCCCTTCTTCTTTGGGGGGGGGCAGCCCCTCATATATCGGAACGTGGCTTTCATGTTACCACATTACAAAAAAGAGGTTGAGGAGCAACTAAGATGATTAAAGGCCTGGAGATTAAAACATATGAAGAATGGTTGCACATCAGGGTTGTGTTTGACCTCAGGGGGCCGGGATGGTCATGCCCAGGAGGAGCATGGCCAGCTCGATGTCACTTGTGTCAGGGGTGCCTGTGGTTGTCCAAGCACTCTACCAGGGAAAAAGGGCTCCTGAGCTCTGTTTTTGGCTGTGATGGCCTCCGGCAACCCTCTGCCAGCAAAAGTGGAGCTCAGGAGGGCCTCCCGTGGCGCTCGCGAGCTCCAACGCACCGCGAGGCGGTCCTTTGCTGTTTCCAGGGCAGCCCCACGGGCCAGATCTAAGCACCCCATGGGCTGGATCTGGCCCCCAGGCCTTGAGTTTGACACCCGTGGACTAGAAGATCTCCAAGGTTTCTTCCAGCTCTATTCTGATTGACTGATCGATTGATTGATCAAGAAGTTGTGGGTGTATAGTGCACAGGGGGGAGAATAGAGGGGTGGTAAAGTATGATATAATATAATGTGGATGGATTTCACCTTGGGGAAGTTATGGGAAGAGGGGAGGGTTTGGGGGAGGGATGGGGAGGAAATGGGGAAAAATTGGTATTTGTAAAACTTTTTCAATAATAAAAAAAAAGTTGTGGGTGATTCATCATGGAGGTTTTTAAGAAGAGGCTGGGGAGCTACTTGCTTCAAATGGTATGGGGTCTCCTGTTTGAGCAGGGGGTTGGACTAGAAGACCTCCAAGGTCCCTTCCAGCTCTATTCTGATTGATTGATTGTTAGTAGGTTTGATCTAGCTTTCATTTCATTTTCCCCAGAAGTGGTATCTATCTATCTATCTATCTATCTATCCATCTATCCATCATCATCCATCCATCCATCATCCATCCATCATCTATCTATCTATCTATCTATCTATCTATCTATCTATCTATCTATCTATCTATCTATCTATCTATCTATCTCTCCCTCCCTCCCTCCCTCCCTCCCACCCTCAACTATCATCTATCATCTATCATCTATCATCTATCTTCTATCATCTATCTATCTATCTATCTATCTATCTATCTATCTATCTATCTATCTATCTATCTATCTATCTCTATCCATCATCCATTGTCCATCATTCACCCATCCATCTATCTATCTATCTATCTATCTATCTATCTATCTATCTATCTATCTATCTATCTATCTATCCATCCATCATCCATCCATCATCTATCTATCTATCTATCTATCTATCTATCTATCTATCTATCTCTATCCATCATCCATTGTCCATCATTCACCCATCCATCTATCTATCTATCTATCTATCTATCTATCTATCTATCTATCTATCTATCTATCCATCCATCCATCCATCATCCATCCATCATCTATCTATCTATCTATCTATCTATCTATCTATCTATCTATCTATCTATTTCTATCCATCATCCATTGTCCATCATTCACCCATCCATCTATCTATCTATCTATCTATCTATCTATCTATCTATCTATCTATCTATCTATCTATCTATCTATCTATCTATCTATCTATCTATCTATCCATCCATCCATCCATCCATCCATCCATCCATCCATCCATCCATCCATCCATCCATCCATCCATCCATCCATCCATCCATCTATCTATCTATCTATCTATCTATCTATCTATCTATCTATCTATCTATCCCTCCCTCCCTCCCTCCCTCCCTCCCTCCCTCCCTCCCTACCAGAAGTGGTATTCAGCAGGTTCTGACCAGTTCTGGAGAATCGGTAGTGGAAATTTTGAGTAGTTCGGAGCACCGGTAGTAAAAATTCTGACTGGCCCTGCCCCCATCTATTCTCTGCCCCCCGAGTCCCAGCTGATCGGGAGGAAATGGGGATTTTGCAGTATCCTTCCCCTGGAGTGGGGAGGGAATGGAGATTTTACAGTATCCTTCCCCTGGAGTTGGGAGGGAATGGAGATTTTACAGTATCCTTCCCCTGGATTGGGGAGGGAATGGAGATTTTACAGTATCCTTCCCCTGAAGTGGGGAGGGAATGGAGATTTTACAGTATCCTTCCCCTGAAGTGGGGAGGGAATGGAGATTTTACAGTATCCTTCCCCTGAAGTGGGGAGGGAATGGAGATTTTACAGTATCCTTCCCCTGCCATGCTCACCAAACCACGCCCACCAAGCCATGCCACGCCCACCAAGCCACGCCCACAGAACCAGAAGTAAAAAAATTTGAAACCGACCACTCATTTTCCCCTCTTATTTTGGTCTACGATGAGAAACTTGGTAGAGGTTACTTCAAGAACTTGGCATTATACAACTTCTTTTATTAAAGTTCCGGGGTTTATCGCTGCTTTTAAAGTTTTATAACTGCTTTTGAAGAGCTGTTATTTTGTTGTCTGGCAGACTTTGTTTAGTTTTGATACAGAAAATAGATGTAATAGTAATTGATTTTCCTTACTGGTTAATCCCAACTTGTTTAGCCATCACTGTGACTGGTCTCTGGATACAAAGGTAGTTTGCGACTTAGACCCATTCATTTAGTGACCGTTCTAAGTTACAACAGCACTGAAAAGAGTGACTTATGACCAGGGGTGGGATTCAAATAATTTAACAACAGGTCCTCTTCCCTAATGACCGGGTGGGTGGATGTGGCCATGGTGGGCGTGGCCAGGGAGTTTGACAGGCAGCAGTCAGCCCCCTGCACCCCCCTGTGAGCAAAAATGGGCCACAGGAAGCCTACACCGCCCCCCCATGTCTCATTTTGGGCGTAGTAGGCCTCCCTGCAGCCTCCTGGGAGCAAAAACAGGCCACGGGGGGGGGCATGCTGCACCCCCACACTCCCTTTTGGGCCTAATAGACCTCCCTGCGGTTACCTGGGAGACAAATCGGGGTGCATCGGGCAGAGGTGGGTTTCAGCAGGTTCTGACCAGTTCTGGAGAACCGGTAGCGGAAATTTTGAGTAGTTCGGAGAACTGGTAATTACCACCTCTGACTGGTTCCGCCCCCATCTATTCTCTGCCTCCCAAGTCCCAGCTGATTGGGAGGAAATGGGGATTTTGCAGTAACCTTCTCCTGGATTGGGGAGGGTATGGAGATTTTGCAGTATCCTTCCCCTGGAGTGGGGAGGGTATGGAGATTTTGCAGTATCCTTCCCCTGGAGTAGGGTGGAAATGGAGCTTTTACAGTATCCTTCCCCTGCAATGCACTGTAAGACGCCCTGAGTCTCCGGAGAAGGGCGGCGTATAAATCAATTTTTTTTTTAAAATGTAGGTCTTGGTAGGAGCCCCTCAAATATAACACTTTTCCAATATTTGAGGGGCTCCTACAAAGTTAAGGAGATCAAACTATTTTCCAAAGCACCAATAACCAAAAAAAAAAAAAGAAGAAGAAGAAGAAGAAGAAGAAGAAGAAGAAGAAGAAGAAGAAGAAGAAGAAGAATGTTGCAATATTTTTAGGATCAGACTCAATAATAATAATTAGAATTAGAGGTTCAAATATAGTTCTCTTTAATCATAGTAGGCATTCTATATTCACTGAATATTCACAGATAGAAGCAAGGAAAAATGGCGAAGGTGGCTCCTTATATATACAAAGGGTGGAGCCAAGAGTGGGAGTGGTGAATTATGAATACATTAAGAAACAAAGAATAAGTTAACCCCTGATATCCCATATATACATTATTTACACATTAGGGAATAAGGCATTTACATCTGACAAATCCCCCTCTAAATGCCGGTTCGCTATACAACACCAATTACATTCAGATTCAGGACAATATAAGACATACAATTTGGAAGTTAAGTATTTGTGCTGTTTAGAAGGTAAAGGCTTCGTCAATATGTCAGCTAATTGTTCAGAGGTATCGCAATGTACTGCTTTGATAAATCCATCTTGGGACAATTGTCTCACATGCTTAAATTTTATATCTATATGCCTAGATCTTTGTCCAATGGCATCGGATCTAGATATTTCAATGGCCGCTTTATTGTCTTCATGCATAACAAAAGGCAAAGCAGGTTTTTTCCAAACATCTGAAATTAAATCATTAAACCATACAAGGTTATTTGCAGCTTTGGATAAACAAACATATTCCGCTTCTGTGGTTGAAGTGGCTACCAATTCTTGTTTACCAGTGTACCAGTAAACTGGACAGTCATTTAACAGGAAAACATAACCAGAAGTACTTTTTCTGCATGATGTATCTCCAGCCCAATCCGCATCTGCGTAACATGTAAGTCTTGGTTCTTTGTTATCACTAGGCTCTAATACTAGACAAAAGTCTAATGTATTTTTCAGGTATCTTAAAATTCTTTTGACAGCTTCCCAGTGGTACATTGTTGGTTTACTAACGTGCCTTGATAATAAATTGAGTGGTAATGCAATATCTGGCCTGGTCCAATTGGATATATAAAGAAGTGAACCTATGACTGATCTATAGAATGTATTATCCTTGAATTCAGGGGAAGATTCATCAGTATTTCTGAGGAAATCAGTTTGCATAGGAGTGTCACAGGGTTTGGCATTGTTTAAATTGCATTTGTTTAGAAGTTCAATAATCTTATCTTTCTGGGTAAGTTTGAAACCCCTTCTAGTTTTGTTAATTTGTACACCAAGGTATTTGTTTATTTTACCTAGAGATTTTAACGAGAAATGTTCATTTAACTTGTTTACAAAGATTTCTCTTCTCTCTCTGTGTTTTCCTATATATAAAATATCATCTACGTAAATCAATACAAACTCAACGTGATCATCACTCTTTTTGACAAAGAAACAGTTATCAGCAGTGGTAGCGTTGAAATCCATGGTTTTAAGTACTTTTACCAAGCAATCGTACCATCTTTTGCCAGATTGCTTTAACCCGTATAAACTCTTGTTCAATAGCCAAATTTCATTTTTATTAGTGTATTGACTGTGAGGTGCTCTTACGTATATTTCCTTATCTAGTTTTGCGTGTAGGTACGCAGTCTGTATGTCATATTGAAATACATCAAGATTGAGAGTGGATGCTACTACTAGAGCTGTTTTCACACTCTCTGTCCTTACTGTGGGGGAGTATGTGTCAGTATAGTCCTCCGGATATTTTTGTGCATAACCTTGTGCAACCAATCTAGCTTTGTATAAGGTATTGCCTCCTTCTAGATTCTTAATTTTATAAATCCACCTGGTACCAATAATTGTTTTATCCTTGGGTGCAATCGCAGGTGTGAATACATTTAATCCTTGCAAACTCTCCATCTCTTTTTTCATAGCTAGTTCCCATTTTTCTTTTTCTTCACGAGGTAGTTTTAATACTTCCTCATATGTATTAGGTGTTATTTGTTCATCATCCATGTGCATTATGTAATCTTTGTATTTATTTGGTATTTGATTTCTGTTGTTCCTAATAGCTCTTTCTGGTTTGCTATGGTAGTCATGTAAATATCTTGCTTCCTTTTTTGTTAATGTGTCTGTCTTTATTTTGTGTTGGCTATTTGTCCATGTTTTGGTTTTTCTTTTACTTTTATTAATATTTTGATTTTCTATCGTCCCTTCCTCACGAGATTTGGTATCCTTGCATTTACTTGGAAATATTTCATTAAGATGTAATTTAGACCAGTTGGCCTGTTCATGGAACACAGCTGTTCTGGAAACTATAAATTTATTATTATTATCAATGAATCTGTACCCTTTGGTGCCAGTTTCATATCCCATAAATCTTAATCTTCTGGATACGTTTTCTCCTTTTCTCCTCAATTGTTTGGGTATGTGTACGTCTGCAGTGACCCCAAATATGTGCATGTGTGCTAATTTTGGTTTCCTATTATACATCACCTCATATGGTGTCTTATTCACAATACTGGACCAAGTTCTATTTTGAGTGTAATTTGAATAATGTAGGGCTTCTGACCAAAATTGTTTGCCTAGACCAGCATCCTCTAATGTGCATCTAATCATGGTTTGTAATGTGGAATTCTTTCTCTCTGCAATCCCGTTTTGGAACGCAGAAAATGGACTAGACGTGTAATGTAACATTCCTCTATCCTTTAACCATTGGGAGAATTCCTTAGACATGAATTCACATCCCCTATCTGTCATAATTTGTTTTATTCTGATATTATGTTGTGTTTCTATGCGTTTGTAAAATTCCTTAAATTTTTGAAAGGTTTCATCCTTGTGTTTTAATGTGTAAACAAAACCATAGCGACTGTAATCGTCTACTATTGTTAGGAAGTAACGTTTTCTATAAGTGATTGATGGAGTTAATGGACCAACTAAGTCCATGTGTACTAAGTCAAAAATTTTGTTAGTTGATCTGGTGGATTTTTTTGGTCTGGGACTAGTCTTTAATTTAGTAGATTTACATACTGAGCATTCCAAATAATTTTCACAATTTTTTATTTTGACACCTTCTGCGTGTTCAGTCATTTTTTGTACTACAGGAAAACTTGCATGTCCTAACTTCCTATGTAAGATATGAGCACACTCGTCATGAATTGGTTTACCTATTTTTGGTTTCTTCTCATTGTGTGTATCTGTGTGTTCATGAGATATTTTACATTCATCATTGTCACTGTTACTAATATTTTCATCATCTGCCTCAATGCAATCTTCCATATTTGAATCAATGTTATGTAACCATCTTTCTTTTGTTATCAGATAGGGTAGGCCTCCTTTAATCATCACAGTGCCTACATTTGTTTTATTCTTTTCTAAAGTTGCTTTTCCCTTTGAGAAAACTATATTGATGTCAGAATCTCTGCTTAATTTTATGACACTTAGTATGTTATGAGGTATTTCTGGTATTAACAATACCCCCTCTATTTTTCCTAGACCAGGCAAGGTCACATTCCCTCTGCCTAGTACTTGAACTTTTTCTTGATTAGCTACCTTTATTACAAATTTATCTTCTGTAAATGAAGACAATATATTTTTGTTATTAGTGGTGTGATTAGTTGCTCCTGAATCAATAAGCCAATTATTGTTCTCATTTGGTTGCGTTTTGGTGCTATCTTGTTTATTTAGTCCATTCAATGAACCAGATTTTCTCTCTTTTGAATTTTCCCTGCCCCCTCTACTTTCTCTGTAATTTGGTGGGCTTCTATATTTATGTCTATCTGTGGAAGACTGTCTATAATTGTATTTATTCCTATATTCTGACCTGTGTCTTTCCTTTAAAATTTTGGGACAATCTCTTCTATTGTGTTCTCTGGACCCACAATTGTGGCATTTAAAGATTTCATTATATTTTTCTTGGAAAGCTACCTTCCTAAAAGGTTTGTATTCTGTGTGATTGCTATAACGATTTTTTCTTGAATTGTCTTCTGCTATCAATTTGTTAGACAGACTTTCTACTGATAAATATCCTAGATTGATGGTGTCTAAGTGTGACATAAAACTATCCCATGATGAATCAAGTGAGTTAATAATGACACTTTTCATTGTTTGATCTGAAATCACTTCCCCCCTCAAATGCAGTTCAGCTCTTATTTTGTTTAAAGATATTAAATGCTCACTTATGGAAACCCCTGGTTTTACTCTGGAAGAAAAGAAGTCCTTAGACATTCTTGTGGTGGTAGCTACACTATCGCTGTGAAACAAATTAAACATGCATTGAATTATTTCTGAGACAGTTAGATTTGGTTTGATGCTATGATACATTGCAGGAGACACGCTAGATATTATTAAGAAAAATGCCTTATGGTGTAAACAATCTATTTTTAAAGTCCAAGGTCTTCTTGGGGGACTAGTGATAAAGAATAGTAAATTTTCTTTCATAAAGACAACCTGGAGCTGTTGATACCATTCTTGTAAATTAATGCCATCAACTCTAAGTTTTGGGAAGTCACTGGGTAAGTTACCCACATTATTTTGTCCATTACTTACAACCTGAGGCAGTCCGTGGTCTCGCAAGTGTAGAAAATTGCAAAACGGCATGGGGATGCTCGCAACGAGTCTGCGCGGTTCTCTGGCCAGTTCAAGTCTTTCCGGACCGTCTACGTAGTTTCGCACATGCGCGTTGTTCATTTCTTCTTTGACTTCGTCGTGGAAGGTTCTCTCCGTCGCAGCTCGCTCGCTCCGTTCCTCTTCAGATGAGTCGGTCTCTGGCTCGGTCTTAGGAGTTCTGATGGCGGCGACTGTTCTTCTCTTTCTTTTGGGTGCATTGGCACTTGCTGCGGTCTGCAGTGTAGGTCGGAATCGACACGGCTCTCTGGGCTCGGGCGTCGTTGTTCTCGAAGTCAGGATGGGAGCGTGCAGGTCTTGAAGTATCGGCTTGTCTGCTTGCTTCTTCGTTGGCGCTTTGGAAATTTTTAATTTTGGCCCGAATGCGGCAAAAAGCGTCTTCATTGCTGACTTTACTTGTGATTTCGTTAAATCGTTTTCATTTTCTGATTCTGGCTCTTCCGAAGAGTTTGAATCCTCCTTTTCACTTTCGTTGTCTGATAACGTTTTTCGCGCCAGAAATTTTGAACTGAGCATTTTGATTGGCTCTGCTTCGCTCACTTTGGAGGCTTGTTGAAACCAAGATGGCTGCCATTCAAAATTTCGCGCGGGATCACATCTTTTCTTTTTCGTAACGACTTTCTCTGTAGTCATATCACTCACAGTTTTTTGTTCTTTGGGTTTCTCTTTAGCGATGTTTTTCTCTCTCGCTGCTCCGCTGTTCTTCAGCATTTCTTGGAGGTTCGCGATGAGGCTTTCATCATTCTTCTGGCTTTTCAAAATCTTTAGTATCTCTGACCTGAGTTCATTATTTTCTATTTCGATTTCTTCCTGGCCATCATTTTCATTTATTAGTTCTTCTTCTTCAGTGGTGTATTCTTCGGATTCTCTCGAAATCGCGTTTGTGAATTCGTTGATTATTTCTTGTTCAGTTTCTATTTCTTTGCTGTAGGCCCTGGTGTTGGGCCTATCTTTCTTAGACATTTTTAGTTATTTATTGAGTCAATTAACCATCCTCTGCTACCAGTTTGTTGCAATATTTTTAGGATCAGACTCAATAATAATAATTAGAATTAGAGGTTCAAATATAGTTCTCTTTAATCATAGTAGGCATTCTATATTCACTGAATATTCACAGATAGAAGCAAGGAAAAATGGCGAAGGTGGCTCCTTATATATACAAAGGGTGGAACCAAGAGTGGGAGTGGTGAATTATGAATACATTAAGAAACAAAGAATAAGTTAACCCCTGATATCCCATATATACATTATTTACACATTAGGGAATAAGGCATTTACATCTGACAAAGAAGAAGAAGAAGAAGAAGAAGAAGAAGAAGAAGAAGAAGAAGAAGAAGAAGAAGAAGAAGAAGAAGAAGAAGAAGAAGAAGAAGAAGAAGAAGAAGAAGAAGAAGAAGAAATGGATGGAAACTAACCAAGGAGAGAAGCAACCTGGAATTAAGGAGAAACTTCCTAACACTAAGGACAATTAACCAGTGGAACAGCTTGCCACCAGAAGTTGTGAATGCTCCAACAATGGAGGTTTTTAAGGAGAGACTGGATAACCACTTGTTTGGAATGCTTTAGGCTGGACTAGAAGACCTCCAACTTCTCTTCCAACTGTGTTGTTCTATGTTCTATGAAATACTTTGAGATCATTTTGTGGTGCTTATTGGCGTCTAAATCATGAAAGCTCTTGAGGAATTGTTCCTTTCGAAAGATAACATGAAACCTGCATTGCAGAAAGAGGCAAGCCAGTTGCTGAAAGTGGTTAAACTTTTGATGGAAAAGTTTAGACTTGATCGAAACAGAGTTGCTGTAATTAATATATTTGTAGGGCTATATAAAAGAAGATGTTTTTATGGAAACTATAAAGAAGAACTTTTATGGAACTGTTGCCTTGCTCTACGGCGTCTTTAATCACATTCATTCTTTTCTTTTTTTTAATGTATTATTATAACAAAGGGGCTGAAAACAAAGATCTATTGATCAACTGAGTGTAGAGATAACCTCCTGAGCATTGTGTTTGTTCTAGCGTGTGAAATTTGTATCCTGAGTAAAGTGAGAGCAGGATTTTGAAAGTCTTCAGTTTTAGAAGATGTATCTAACTAGATAAATCCAGTAGAAATGGAAAGAAAGAAAGAAAGAAAGAAAGAAAGAAAGAAAGAAAGAAAGAAAGAAAGAAAGAAAGAGGGAGGGAGGGGGAGGGAGGGAGGAAGAAAGAAAGAAAGAAAGAAAGAAAGAAAGAAAGAAAGAAAGAAAGAAAGAAAGAAGGAAAGAAGGTAATTTAGTTTGATGATGATCAAATAATGATTAAATAAACAGGCAAGCCACCATTAAGATTATTACTGATGGCACTTGGAAAAAAATAAATCCACTGAATAATTGTTGCTTTGTGGACAGTCCCACACACACACACACACAAATGACGTAACGGAGAGGGAAAAGTTACCTAGCATGTAGAATGAAGAGCACTGAAGGTTACAATAATAAAGTGGCTTTAATGGTGATCATCATCATCATCATTAAAAATAAGTCTATGTATAAACGCACTGAGTGGCATGGTGGCTTCGTGGTAAAGATGCTCACTTCCCACTCAGAAGGTTGAGAGTTCAATCCTAGGTAGCGGCAGAGGTGTCTCTGCCAAAGCACAAAGAGAAAATATTTGCTGTGAACTCTGTATAGGCGTCAGGAAGGGTATCTGGCAAGTAAATCCAACCAGTCATCCTGACACTACCCCTAATCAAGCAATTACAGGGTCATAAAAAGGGAATTTGTATGTATAAATTTCATTAGAGCTCTGGTTGCTGTCCAGTTCTTCTTCAGCATCTCAAAGGTGATTTTCTAAAAGGCAACTGGACTTTCTTTGTTTTTTTCTTTGAAGACGTTTCGCTTCTCATACAAGAAGCTTCTTCAGCTCGGACTGGATGGTGGAGGAGGATGAAAGGATTTATATTCCTTGCAGACAGCTGGTCATTTGCATTCATTTATTTATTTATTTTATTTATTTAACACAAATTTATATGCCACCCTTCTCCCAAAGGACTCAGGGTGGCGAACCACAAGCTAGAAACATACAATAATAAAAGAAGAGTCTACTTAAAACCAATTAAAATCAAAATAATAAATAATAAAACCCCAGAATCAGAACTCAGCCCATTTGTTGACATAGCCAAGTCTTTAGGCCCCAACGGAAGGAGAGGAGATCAGGCGCCATCCAGAGCTCGGTGGGTAACTCATTCCAGAGGGTAGGAGCACCCACAGAGAATGCCCTACCCCTGGACGTCGCCAGCCGACATTGTCTGGCCGATGGTACCCTGAGGAGGGCAGTCCTATGTGAGCGCGCTGGGCGGTGGGATGCAGGCAGGAGATGGTCCTGCAGGTACCCTGGACCTAAGCCATGTAGGGCTTTATAGGTGAGTACCAGCACCTTGAAGCAGATCTGGAGGACCACTGATAACTAGTGCAGCTCGCGCAGGAGAGGTGTTACATGGGAGTAACGGGGAGCTCCCGTAACAACCCGCGCGGCCGCATTCTGGACCAGCTGGAGCCTCTGGGTGCACCTCAAGGGCAGCCCCATGTAGAGAGAGTTGCAAACAAGAAGTAACCAGGGCATGAGTGACTGTGCGAAGGGCATCTCGGTCCAGGAAAGGGCGCAACTGGCGCACCAGGTGAACCTGTGCGAAAGCCCCCCTGGTCACAGCCATCAGATGATCTTCCAGAGACAGCCGGGAATCCAGGAGGACACCCAAGTTGCGAGCCCTTTCAACAGGAGCAAGAACCTCCCCCACCCCCATCAAAAGAAATGGGACCTCTAGAACACGAGGTGCCGGAGAGTCATTGAGGCCATTGGAGGTTTATCTGTGTCCTCAGGATCACCTGAGTGGTGCAAATGGGTGTGGAGCCTTCTTGGAACTGTTGAAAGGACTCTGTTGTAGACAGGAGGTAGATGATGTCATATCCCTCCCCCTCTGTTGAGAGAGGGCTGTTCAATTCGGACATAGATCCCTCCAAGTGGCCACAACAACTCTCTAAAAGAATGCAATTGATTAACCGTCTGCAATATTTTGGACAGAGAGGATCGCTGGTTTTAAAGAGGGGTTAAAGAGACCATCTATGTCAAAAAATGGAAAAGCCATCACTTAACAGAGGGGGAGGGATACCACATTATCTATCTCCAATCTACAACACAGTCCTTTCAATAGTTCCAAGAAGGCTCCAGACCAATTTCCACCACTCAGGTGACCCTGATGACAGAGATAAACCTCCAAGTGGCCTCAACAACCTTCAAATAGGATGCAAATGACCAGCTGTCTGCAAGGAATATAAATCCTTCCATTCCCCACCATCCAGTCAGAGCTGAAGAAGCTTCTTGGATGAGAAGCAAAGAAAAACCAGAAAGTCCAGTTGCCTCTTGAAAAAAAGCACCTTTGGGACAACCATGACCTGGATGATGGAGAATCTCCATAGACATCTGCAAGGAATATAAATCCTTCTCTTCCCCATCATTCAGTCAGAACTGAAGAAGCTTCTTGGATGAGTGCCTTCTTGAAGGGCCTTCAAGGAACAACAAAGAAAGTCCAGTTGCCTCTTGAAAAAAAGTAGTTTTGGAACCATCCATGACCTGGATGACTGAGAATCTTCATAGACGCTCTTCTTCGGAGGTAAAGGTGGTGATCAGAATTTAGAATAACAGAGTTGGAAGGGACCTTGGAGGTCTTCTAGTCCAACCCCCTGCTTAGGCAGGAAACCCTACACCACTTCAGATAAATGGTTACCCAACATCTTCTTTAAAACTTCCAGTGTTGGAGCATTCACAACTTCTGGAGGCAAGTTGTTCCACTGATTCATTGTTCTCACTGTCAGGAAATTTCTCCTTAGTTCTAGGTTGCTTCTCTCCTTGATTAGTTTCCACCCATTGCTTCTTGTCCTACCTTCAGGTGCTTTGGAGAAGAGCTTGACCCCCTCTTCTTTGTGGCAGCCCCTGAGATTGATGAACCCCAGCCACTGATCAAATCAACCCCAGCTTCTACTCACCCAACGGGATGCCACATAATCACCATCTTCATCCCATTTTTCTGAGAAGCAGTTTCTCCATATTTGGGAGCTATTGATTAAATCTATATTTCTTCTCACTCATCACTGTGTTTGCTATGGGAAATTTATGAGTGCAGGATTGGCTCCATCTTCAGGATTAAGGCTGGGGAGTAGAAAGTGCCTTCACAGCCCTCTTCCCCGTTACATAAAAATCATAAATTTTATTTTATTTATTTATTTATTTATTTTATTTCTATACCGCCCTTCTCCCGAAGGACTCAGGGTGGTGTACAGCCTAATTAAAAACACAAAGACAGACAAAATTTTAAAATAATTAAAAATTATTAAATAATAGGCCCAATTTATAAAACCCCAAATTTAAAATCCCATTTAAAACCAATTAAAATCTTTACATTGATAGCCCAGCCTGGCGAAACAACATGGTTTTGAGGGCACAGCGGAATACACGGAGATCAGAGATTTTACAAATTTCTGGGGGCAGTTCATTCCAAAGGGCTGGGGCTCCCACAGAGAAGGCCCTCCCCCTGGGTGTCGCCAGCTGACATAATTTGGCCAATGGCACCCTGAGGAGACCCTCTCTGTGGGAGCAAACTGGCCGGTGGGAGGCTACTGGTGGCAGAAGTCGGTCTCGAAGGTACCCGGGTCCTATGCCATGGAGCGCTTTAAAGGTGGTAACCAACACCTTGAATCGCACCCGGAAGACCACTGGGAGCCAGTGCAGCTCACGCAGGAGGGGTGTCACATGGGCACAACGAGTTGCGCCCATAACCACCCACGTGGCTGCATTCTGGACCAGTTGGAGACTCCGGGTGCTTTTCAAGGGGAGCCCCATGTAGAGAGCATTGCAGTAGTCCAGTCAGGAGATGACAAGGGCATGAGTGACTGTGTGCAAGGCGTCGCGATCCAGAAAGGGCCGCAACTGGCGGATCAGGCGAACCTGATAAAAAGCCCCCCTGGCAACGGCCGTCATATGTTCTTCTAAAGACAGCCGTGCATCCAGGAGGACACCCAGATTGCGGGCCCTCTCTGTGGGGGGTAAAGACTCACCCCCAATAGTCAGCGATGGCACCAGCTGACTATATCGCGGCGCCGGGAACCACAGCCACTCAGTCTTGGAGGGGTTGAGTCTGAGCCTATTTCTCCCCATCCAGACCCGCACGGCCTCCAGGCAGCGAGACATCACATCAAGGGCATTGTTGGGGTGGTCTGGGGTGGAGATGTACAGCTGAGTATCATCAGCATACAGATGGACTCTCACCCCTAAACCACGGATGATCTTTTTTGCCTCCTTGGAACTCTTCTAGTGGAATATATCCTGCCTTTTGTATCATTTCCTCCAGGAAAAATTCCACTGACCGTTAGATGATCAGCCAGACAACTAAATTATCAAAAGTTCTCCATTAAATAACAGAAGTATGATCGGTCAAGTATTTTTTGCATTCTCCAGGTGGTTTTCAAAACACCTCTGGTGGATAATTGTCACTTAACGTTTTTAAAAGGATGGCCACCTTGAATGACTCTTTGTTAAAAAGTTCAAATTGGCCATGCGTTAAGAAGCTGGCACAAAGGTGTCATTCATGGTGTAATCGCTTGTGTAATTGTGTGGTTACAAAGTGTAATCATTGGTGGCTTTTAAGAAGAGATTGGACAGCCATTTGCCTGAAATGGGTATATAGGGGTCTTCTGGAAGAGCAGGGCCTTCCACTAGAAGACCCTCATGGGCGCTTCCAATTCTATTATTCTGTTATTCTCTATTCTTCCTGTAAAGCAGATGGGCTTTCTAGCGATAAGATCAATCCGTTGGACAAAGTGTGGTTGTTTATCAATAAAGGAGAATTTAGTACCTCAGGGTTGACATGAGGGGGCCGCTCTCTAGGTAACATCATCAGTGATAGAAGGGAGTGAGGTTTGGGAGGGGGAGGAGGAGAAGGAAGAAGAAGAGGAGGAGATGGACTGAGGGGTCCTTAGTGCTCTCTGAGCTTGGCTGTTTTTTTACAGATGTTTCATTATCCAATGCATCAGTATTAGAGGGCAGTGGTGTTTAGGAGGAGGAGGGGGAGGAGGAGGAGGAAAACTGAAGGGTTCTTGGTGCTCTCTGAGCTTGGTTGTCTTCTTGAAGATGTTTCATTACCCAAAATAGGTAGCACCATCAGTGCTAGAAGGAAACAGGGCAGAGGTTGTATTCAGCCGGTTCGTACCAGTTCAGGCGAACTGGTAGTGGAGATCACGGGCCACTGCCCAACCGTCTGGGCTCTATGCCATCCTATTTAGGCACAGTTTTGAGGCTGGCATATGCACGGAAGGTGCACACGCAAGCAAAGCACATGCATGGAAGGTGCGCACACGCGGCGTAACGGTGGCAACAAAATGTGAAACTCACCACTGGAACAGGGGTTTCTCTCATTTTATATACAAGATTCACACTAATCAAGAGAGCAAGCTACATTAATATCATACTGCACCATCACTTATGATGTTACCTAGTTTGGGTAATTAAATGCCTGCAAGGGCAACAAGAATGATTTGGGGTCTAGAGGTTAAAACCTATGAAGAACGGTTGCAGGAATTGGGTATGTCTAGTTTAATGCAAAGAAGGACTAGGGGTGACTTGATAGCAGCCTCGCAATATCTGAGGGGCTCCTACAAAGATGAGGGTGGGATCAGATTATTTTCCAAAGCTCCAGAAGGCAGGACAAGAAGCAATGGATGGAAACTAATTAAGGAGAGAAGCAACCTGGAACTAAGGAGACATTTTCTAAAAATGAGAGCAATCAACCAATTGAACCGGTTGCCTTCTGAAGTTGTGGGTGCTCCATCACTGGACATTTTCAAAAAGAGTCTGGACAACCATATATCTGAAGTGATATAGGGTGTCCTGCTGAAGCAGGGGGGTTGGACTGGAAGACCTCCAAGGTCCCTTCCAACTCTAATGTGCTCACAGATGGGATTCAGCCGGTTCGGACTGGTTCGTGTTAATTTTATGTCTGGTTCGGCAAACTAATTTGCTGAACTGGACAAATTTTATGTCTGGTAGTTTGGACGACTGGCTGGCCCTGCCCTGCCCCACCCCGCCCCTCCCCTCCCAGGAGTCCCCACATGGCCTGTTTTGGGTTGCAGGTAAGAGCAGGGGGCATATGGAGCCTGGGGAGATGGAAAATGGGCCTCCCAGAGGCCAGTGGAGGACAAAAATGTGCCTATTTCCAGCCTCCAGAGAGCCTCCAGAGCCTGGAGAGGTGGAAAATGGGTCCTCCACAGACCATTTTTTTCTCCCAGGAGGCTGCAGGGAGCCTATTAGGCTCAAAACAGGGTGCAGGGGAGTGCAGTGTGCCCCTGTAGCCCATTTTTTGCTCCCAGGGTGTGTGTGCAAGAGGCCGAGTGCTGCTGATCACACCCTCTGGCCATGCCCACTATGGCCACATCCACCCAGCCGGTCATTAGGCAGAAAACAGGTTGTTAACTTATTTGAATTCCACCACTGATTATGCTCTGTTCTACGTACTCTTCATGTAACAAGAAAAACGATGAAATGAAGTATGGAAGAGGAAGCCTATTATGGATCAAGATTAAACCTCCTTTGAGTCCATTTCCTGAGTATTTCACAGATCATTTTCTTGACAACAATAAGAAAGGGAGGGGGAGGTGACCATGCCCTCTTCTAGAAATGGGGGATTTGCAGGAAAGTGAAAGTTTTCATGCACATGATGAATCGTGCCTTGTGATGTTGTGACACAAGCACAGTCCTTTACACATTGGCATGAGATGTTACAAAACAGCTACAGAATGTGGGGTGCTTACGTTGCAATGTTGTGTTGCATATTTTGTTATTACTTCTTCACGTCTCATGGACATTCATATTCTAGGATGGATTTTTTTTTTTTAATCTAACTTTAAGCCCTATTGGGACTTGATTCTGGTTAGCTTTTAGAGTCATCCAAACTTGGTTGCAAATGAAAGCAGAGTCTGTCCTGGGTTGAGCCGAATTCCTGATGACCTCCCGAATATGACTATGTGGTTCTTTTGGCGGGGTACAAAGGTTGTTGGCCATGCCTTCTTCTGCCATTTGACTTCCCAATCTGGTTTCTACTTCTGGTGATATTCTACCTGTAAGGTCTTGTCTCTCCAATCTTCCCAAGAAATCAGGATTCTTGAAACTGCAGTGGTTACAAAAGGAGCTTTTATTGGAAGGTTTGTGATAACAAGAGATCTAGGCAAGAACTGAAGCTTCTCACTTAAAACCAGCTATTTCAAGCAATGCTAACCGAACCGCTCCCACACGACATCATTGCAGGAAAACAGAAACAAAAACTCCATATAGAGATTAGCACAGTAATGCAAGAAACAGAAACAGAAACTTCATATACAGACCATTCCATT
This sequence comes from Pantherophis guttatus, assembly GCF_059756535.1. Lineage (NCBI taxonomy): Eukaryota > Metazoa > Chordata > Lepidosauria > Squamata > Colubridae > Pantherophis > Pantherophis guttatus. The sequence goes on from NC_142064.1 coordinate 4,969,552, forward strand.
CCTCCCCCACTTCCTCCCACCAAAATGCCAGCATCCCTGTAGAAATATCTGGGACCTGACACTACAATTAAAAGGCTTTGTTCTTCTTAGCTTCAAAGCCCACTCAAGTTCAGTTACAGGCTGCAAATTCCTGAGTCCGTCCGTCCTTCCTTCCTTCCTTCCTTCCTTCCTTCCTTCCTTCCTTCCTTCCTTCCTTCCTTCCTTCCTTCCTTCCTTCTTCCCTCACTCCCACTATCTCACCATTTCCTTTCTCCCTCTCTTCCATATTTCCTTCCTTCTTTCTTTCCTCCCTCCCTACTCTTTCCCTCCCTCCCTCCCTTCCTGTCTCCCATATTTCCTTCCTCCCTCCTTTCCTCCCTCCCTTCCCATCCACCTCCCTTCTTCCCTCCCTCCTACCCTCTCACCATTTCCTTTCTCCCTCTCTCCCATATTTCCTTCCTTCCTTCCTCCCTCCTCTCTCCCTCCCTCCCTCCTCTCTCCCTCCCTCCCTCCTTTCCTTCCTGTCTCCCATATTTCCTTCCTTCCTCCTCCCCTCCCTCCCTTCCTATCCACCTCCCTTTTTCCCTCCCTCCTACCCTCTCACCATTTCCTTTCTCCCTCTCTCCCATATTTCCTTCCTTCCTTCTTTCCTCCCTCCCTCCTCTCTCCCTCCCTCCCTCCTTTCCTTCCTGTCTCCCATATTTCCTTCCTTCCTCCTCCCCTCCCTCCCTTCCTATCCACCTCCCTTTTTCCCTCCCTCCTACCCTCTCACCATTTCCTTTCTCCCTCTCTCCCATATTTCCTTCCTTCCTTCTTTCCTCCCTCCCTCCTCTCTCCCTCCCTCCCTCCCTTCCTGTCTCCCATATTTCCTTCCTTCCTCCTCCCCTCCCTCCCTCCCTTCCTATCCACCTCCCTTCTTCCCTCCCTCCTACCCTCTCACCATTTCCTTTCTCCCTCTCTCCCATATTTCCTTCCTTCCTTCTTTCCTGCCTCCCTCCCTCCCTTCCTGTCTCCCATATTTCCTCCCTTCTTCCTTCCCTCCCTCCTTCCCTCCCTCCTTTCTTCCTTATTCATACTCATCCTACCACAAGCTCCAGTCACTTCCTAATCTATGCCTACTGAACACAAAGGGCATCTAAGCAAAATAAATTCAGTTTTAGCTCTTAGTTTATTTTGCCCTCTACTTTTCGATAAACAGCCACACACAACACGTCGGTGAGGGGATGGTTGCATTTAAAATTAAAATGAAAAATCCCACACCTTTAACCACATCCATGAAAGTTCTTGCAGGCATGTTTGGACACCTTCTGATACTCACCTTGGCTGATTTTTAAGTGGGTATCATTAGTTTGTGCCTTCAAGTATCGTGCTGACCCAGAAAGGGAATTAACTCAGTTCCCAGCTTCAGCCTTTGTGTGTGTGTGGTTTTTTTTGTTGTTGTTTTGTTGTTTTGTGAGTTCGAGAAGGCCCCCACCTGCCACGAGCAGCTGGAAAAGGCTTGGTTGACAATTGTTTCCTTTTGTTTTCTTTCATCCAGACCTGTCCAGCTACACACCAGAAACGGCTCCGTCTTCTCTCAGATCTCCTTGATGCCTGGCATTTATAGTGGTTATGGGAGCAACATGGCACTCCCGTGTGACACCTCTCCTGCGTGAGCTGCACTGGCTCCCGGTGGTCTTCCGGGTGCGCTTCAAGCTTTTGGTTACCACCTTTAGAGCGCTCCATGGCTTAGGACCTGGCTACTTACGGGACCGCCTACTACCACAAACAGCCTCCCACCGGCCAGTACGCTCTCATAGAGGGGGTCTCCTCCGGGTGCCGTCAGCCAAACAATGTCGACTGGCAGCCCCCAGGGGGAGAGCCTTCTCTGTGGGGGCACCCACTATCTGGAACGAGCTCCCCCCGGAGATACGGAGGATCCCGGATCTGCGCACTTTCCGTCGCGCGCTTAAGACTTTCCTATTCCATCAAGCTGGCCTGGCCTAATTTTTTCCCCTTCTTTTAAATTTTTAAACTCAAATTTTAATTTGTTTTAAATTATTGGGAGTTTTAAATTGTCTCGGGCAAAAATTATTTAATTAGGTTTTAGTCATGTTTTAACTTTCGTATTTATGTGTTTTATTTCGTGCCTGTTCACCGCCCTGAGTCCTTCGGGAGTAGGGCGGTATACAAATTTAATAAAATGAAAAAAAAAAATGAAAGGGAGAAAATGTGTCTCTGAAAAACCTCCCTTCTAATTAATGTCACAATAGACTCTCCCTCTCCCCTCCCCTCCCCCCCCACCCCTCCCCATCCCCAGTAACTCCTTGCACGGCTCTGTGGGGCTGCATTTTGCTGGAGAGGTTAAGTTCGGCACGAAATACCACGTCGACGAATAAGGGATGAATGAAACACGGTGTCACTTTCAAAGAGCATCAATGATTTACCTTCAAAACAGGACAGGGCGTCCTCATTCATTACCTTTTCCCAAATCTATATGGCAAAGTTGATCTCTTATAGAAAGAGCTTTCATGGTAACGCGAAATAAATAAAAAACCCCAAAATAAATCTGCTGTTTTGCTGGAACGAAATCGTCCAAGGGAAGACAGGACTGTCTTGGGGATGAGCAATCGTTTCGGACTGGAGATTGTGCATGGAGGGCTGTGCTTTTGGGAAGAATCCACAGACTTAATAGAATAAGCGAGTTGGAAGGGACCTTGGAGGTCTTCTAGTCCAACCCCCTACTCAAGCATGAGAATGTAGACCGGGGTCAGCAACCCGCAGCTCTGGAGATGCATGTGGCTCTTTCATCCCTCTGCTGCAGCTCCCTGTTGCTGGTCGGCTCCACAATTGATCGGGCTTTTGGTTAGGACAGAAAGAGGAATGGCGGCTTCAGGTTAGGACCTTTGTGGCTCTTTTTTTAAATTATTTTTTATTATTATTTTTTTTAATTTGATTTATATGCCGCCCTTCTCTGGAGACCCAGGGCGGCATACAATGCGCTAAGCAATAGCCTTCATCCTTTTGTATATTCATACAAAGTCAGCTTATTGCCCCCACAATCTGGGTCCTCATTTTACCCACCTTAGAAAGGATGGAAGGCTGAGTCAACCTTGAGCCTGGCGAGATTCGATCTTACATTAATTGCAGGCAGCTGCTGTTAATCACAATGCTATCAGTCTGCTGAGCCATCAGGCTCTTTGAGTATTTAAGTTTGCTGACCTCTGATGTGACCAGAGGTGGGTTTTAGCAGGTTCTGACCAGTTCTGGAGAACTGGTATTTTTAAGAAGAGACTGGGGAGCTACTTGCTTCAAATGGTATAGGGTCGCCTGCTTGAGCAGGGGGTTGGACTAGAAGACCTCCAAGGTCCCTTCCAGCTCTACTCTGATTGATTGATTGATTGATTGTTAGTAGGTTTGATCTAGCTTTCATTTCGCGAGACATTTTCCCCAGAAGTGGTATTCAGCAGGTTCTCACCAGTTCTGGAGAACCGGTAGCGGAAATTTTGAGTAGTTCGGAGAACCAGTAGTAAAAATTCTGACTGGCCCCCATCTCTTCTCTGCCTCCCAAGTCCCAGCTGATTGGGAGGAAATGGGGATTTTGCAGTAACCTTCCCCTGGATTGGGGAGGGAATGGAGATTTTACAGTATCCTTTCCTTGGAGTGGGGTGGGAATGGAGATTTTACAGTATCCTTCCCCTGCCACGCCCACCATGCCACGCCCACCAAGCCACACCCACAGAACCGGTAGTAAAAAAAATTGAAACCCACCACTGATGTAGACCATTTCAGACAAACGGCTGTCCAATCTCTTATTAAAATCTCCAGTGATGGAGAATCCGTAACTTCTGGAGGCAAGTTGTTCCACTGATTAATTATTCTCACTGCCAGGAAATTTCTCAGTTCAAGGTTGGTTCTCTCATAGAACATAGAATAATAGAGTTGGAAGGGACCTTGGAGGTCTTCTAATCTGAACCCAAGCAAGAAACCCTAAACCATTCCAGACAAGTGGCTGTCCAATCTCTTCTTAAAAGCCTCCAGTGATGGAGCACCCACAAACTTTTCTTGAGACAAATCATTCTTCTGATTAATTATTCTCACTGTCAGGAAATTTCTCCTTACTTCTAGGTTGCTTCTTTCCTTGGTTGGTTTCCATCCACTGTTTCTTGTCCTTCCTTCATGTGCTTTGGAAAATAGGTTGACTCCCTCTTCTTTGGGGCAGCTGCTCAAATTTTGGAAGCCTGCTCTCATGTCTCCCTAGTCCTTCTTTTCATCAAACTAGACATACCCAGTTCCTGCAACCATTCTTCATATGTTTCAGCCTCCAGCTCCCTCATCATCTTTGTTACTCTTCTCTGTGCTCTTTCCAGAATCTCTACATCTTTTTTAAAAAAAATAATACGGTGACCAGAACTGGATGCAATATTCCAAGTGCGGTCTTACTAAGGCTTTGTAAAGTGGTGCTAATGCTTCACAAAGAAGACTAAGATCATGGCTCCTGGCCCTCTCAATTCCTGGCAAATAGTTGGGGAAGAAATAGAGGTAGTGACAGATTTTATTTTCCTGAGCTCCAAGATCATGGGGACTACAGCCAAGAAATTAAAAGACGCTTGCTCCTGGGGAGGAAAGTTATGGCAAAGTTAGACACCATACTAAAAAGCTGACATCACCCTGCAAACAAAAGTGCGTATAGTCAAGGCTATGGTTTTCCCAGTTGCAATGTACAGCTGTGAAATTTGGACCATAAGGAAGGCTGAGCACCAAAGAATTGAGGCCTTTGAACTCTGGTGCTGGAGAAGACTCCCGCGAGTCCCTTGGACTGCAAGGCGATCCAACCAGTCAGTCCCAGAGGAGATCAACCCTGACTGCTCTTTAGAAGGCCAGGTCCTGAAGATGAAACTCAAAGACTTTGGCCACCTAATCAGAAGGAAGGACTCACTGGAGAAGAGCCTAATGCTGGGAAAGATTGAGGGCAAAAGAAGAAGGGGACAGCAGAGAATGAATCCAGTGGCTGGATGGAGCCATTGAAGCAGTAGGCATGAGCTTAAATGGTCTCAGGGAGATGGTAGAGGACAGGAAGGCCAGGAGGAACGTTGTCCATGGGGTTGCGATGGATTGGACATGACTTCGCGACTAACAACAATACTTCACATGATCTCGAAGCTATCTGTCTCTTAACGCAAGCTGGGATTGCATTGGCTGGTTGTTTGAAAAAGCAGATCATGTGAGGAAACTCATCAATGTTGAATTATTGTGGGGGCAATAAACTGACTTTGTATAAATATACAAAAAGTATGAAGGCTATTGCTTAACGCATTGTAAGCCGCCCTGAGTCTCCGGAGAAGGGCGGCCTATAAATCAAATTAAAAAAAAAAAACAATTAGAAGAAATAACCAAACAAAAGATAGAGATGAGGCCAGAAACATTTTTATTAGGAATACTCCCAGGGTCATACGAAAAAGAAATACAATATTTAATTATCCATATTACCACAGCAGCAAGAATAATCTATGCTCAGAATTGGAAAAAATGATAATATACCATCCGAAGATTATCTGATCAGAAAAGTTTTGGAATGTGCGGAGATGGACAAATTAACAAAGGAGATACAAGAAAAGGAGGAAATAGAATATATTACTTAGTGTGGGAGAAATGGTATGAATGGTTGGAGGAGAGAGATAAAAGGAAGGGAAAAATTAAATAATGGTCAAAATAGGAGTTGAAGTATAATTGCTAATATGAGGAAACAAAAACTGTAGAAATAGAAGTGGGTACACGGGTATTGTTACATAAATAAATAAATAAATAAATAAATAAATGTAAATAAATAAATAAATATTAGATGTATATGTATAAAAGATATAGTAGAAATAAGGGAGGAAAAAATATATAAGTATGAAATTTTTGACTCATGCGAAACGGTTGAAACAGAAAAAGTGTTAAAGCTTTCTTTTTGTTTTTAAAAAACGTTTAATAAAAAAAAAACATTGCTGTTATTGTGTCCGATGGATCAAATACCAAACCCGAGGCATTATTATTATTATTATTAAAAGGGGTGTAAAAAAACAATCGCGCAACCCCGTCTGATTATATTACACTATGCATCTTCTCATGAATCAGCAAAACGTAGCTCTGAAGTGAAGCTAATTATCATATTTACAGTGGTGATGGTAGTAAAATCGTTATGTTTTGCATTGCTGGGGATGTCTGGGGGTTGAAATAGATAAACTATGTTGGAGATTAGTAATAGGTAATTATTCTCTACTTACGTATTCAGCGCCATAATTCTAAATTAAGGTAAGTGGGAAAGCTTATAAAATATTCAAGCTCGCTTTATCTTGCCTCCTCCTTCTTATTACAGCCTGTGCATGAATTTGCATTGCATAAACCGGGCCCATAAATCAAAGCAAGAAATTGCAAGGAAGCTCTTTGTAAGTTATAATTTAAGGTTAACCATCGCACATATTTCCCCACCCCCACCCCCTTTTGCTGTATTATTAATGACTCGGGTTCGTGTTGGACAAGATTCCATATTACGTTTAAGAAAAATAAAATATGGAGGTAGACAACATTTCAGGTGGCAGCTAATTTGCTTCCCTAGCTAAAATCTAGAAGAGAGACAATTTCTTAAGATGGACAAGACCAGGCTAAATTAACCATCTAAGTTATGTTAAGGCCTGTTTTCTCTATTTCTGCTCTTAGGATATCTCATTCCTGAACCTATTAAAAAAAACAGATAATTTGTATAAGATATTTTATAGATGGCACTTTGCACCGATGAGGTTGGCAAAGATGTTCAAAGATAAGTCAGCCAAATGTTGGAAATGCCACCAGATACCTGGGCCCTATTATCATATGTGGTGGACATGTGTAGAAGCAAAAAAAAAAAAGCTGGAAAAGATGATAAACAGCACATTCATTTAAAATCAGAAATATTTTTGTTGGGGATTCTACCTGAAACTTATAGTAAAGAGAACGCATATTTAATTATCCATGTATTAACTGCAGCTAGAATTGTATTTGCACAAAATTGGAAAAGTGAAGAGATCCCTGCTGAAGAGAATGTCATTAGGAAAATATTAGAATGTGCAGAAATGAATAGATTAACGCTTGCAATTAAGGAGAAAAAACAAACTGAGTATGATATGATATGGGAATTATTTTATCGATGGTTAGAGGATCAAAATGGAAGTTGAAATAAAAGAAGGAGATTAGAGAAGAACAGAAAATATGTTAAGATAGAGATGTAAACAATATGATGATTGTTATTATTATGACTATTATGCTTAATATGATTATTATATTCTTATTAGAAGATATGTTAAGAGGGGAAAATGAATAGGTTTACTATGTTTAATACTACAATTGTAAGATTAGAGAATTAGTATCAATGTAATGAATGCGGTTGTAAATCTTGATGGTTATTGCACAGAGATATTTGAACCCTGTCTAAGGGAAGATGGAATGTTTATATTAAAAAAAAAATATTTAAAAAAACCAGACCTTTTGAAAACAAACTCCTGGTTGGAATGATATGCCTGCAATGCGTAGACACATCCTCCTTGTTTGTTTTACAACCCACAATGTCAACGTGAAGTATTAATAACACTTTATAATGCCTTGATAAGGCCACACTTGGAATACTCCATCCAGTTTTGGTCACCAGGATGTAAAACAGATGTTGACAATAGTCTCGCTTAACCACAGAAATGTTGGGCTCAATTGTGGTCATAGATCAGGGATTACCTGAATTGCTTTACATCCAAAGTTTCTTCAGCTCCTGTGACTGACGAAACTTGACTGACAGCTACCTTCTGTTAGTAATAGTTAGCAATTATTATTCTCTTTTATTCATTAAACAGAAAACTCAGTCAACTGAACATTTAAAAATGTATCACAAATATCATTGACTGGTATCATTTCTTCTTTTTCTTCTTCTTTTTCTTCTTCTTTTTCCTCTTCTTCTTCTTCTTCTTCTTCTTCTTCTTCTTCTTCTTCTTCTTCTTCTTCTTCTTATTATTATTATTATTATTATTATTATTATTATTATTATTATTACTATTATTATTGGTTAATCTTTAGTGAGATTCACAGCCTTTGAGGCTGGTTAATAGCTCAGCAGCTCGAGTCCTAACCAAGGACCTAGGAACTGTTAAGGTATCGTCGGAGGATGTAAGCTGTTCCGAGTAAGGTGGTTTTTTGTAGAGTCAAAATGTTCAAGTCCGGCAAATTTAGAATTTCTAAATAGCGGGGTAGCCCTTTGGGTATTGCTCCGAGGGCTCCAATTACAATCGGGACAACACACGATTTCTTTTTCCACAGTCGCTCAACTTCAATTTGTAAGTCCCGGTACTTTGTGATTTTTTCTTGCTGCTTATCTTCAATCCGTGCATCACCAGGTATTGCAATGTCATTGAACCATACTTTTTTCTTTTCAACTATTGTTATGTCAGGTGTGTTGTGGACCAAGTGCCTGTTGTTGTTGTTGTTGTTATTATTATTATTATTATTATTATTATTATTATTCTTCACAAAATGACAGTATACACAGCAAACGAGATGACCATGCTGGATTTTGTATCCCAAATCACTATTCAAACACTTCCCAAGCGTTTAGGACTGCGTGATGTATCGGCGGATTATGTGAGCAGATCCCAGTAAGGTGGCCTTCTGCAGCTGACCAATAGTGATCTTGTCAGCGCCAATTGTTTTTAAGTGCTTGCCTAGGTCCTTAGGCACAGCACCCAGTGTGCCCAGTACCACTGGAACCACCTGCACTGGTTTATGCCAGAGTCTCTGCAGTTCGATTCTCAAGTCCTGATATCTGGTGACTTTTTCACGTTGTTTCTCGTCGATTCTGCTGTCACCAGGTATGGCAATGTCGATGATCCACACTTTTTTCTTCTCCACAATCGTGATATCCGGGGTATTGTGTTCTAAAACTTTGTCAGTCTGTTTTCGGAAGTCCCACAACAGTTTTGCATGCTCATTTTCGACCACTTTTTCAGGCTTATGATCCCACCAGTTCTTTGCTACAAGCAGATGGTAGCTGTGACACAAGTTCCAGTGGACCATCTGAGCGACTGTGTTATGGCGTTGTTTGTAGTCAGTTTGAGCTATTGTCTTGCAACCGCTCAGTATATGATCAATGGTTTCATCCGCTTCCTTGCAGAGTCTGCATTATTATTATTATTATTATTATTATTATTATTATTATTATTATTATTATTATTATTATTATTATTATTATTTAATCTTTAGTGAGATTCACAGCCTTTGAGGCTGGTTAATAGCTCAGCAGCTCGAGTCCTAACCAAGGACCTAGGAACTGTTAAGGTATCGTCGGAGGATGTAAGCTGTTCCAAGTAAGGTGGTTTTTTGTAGAGTCAAAATGTTCAAGTCCGGCAAATTTAGAATTTCTAAATAGCGGGGTAGCCCTTTGGGTATTGCTCCAAGGGCTCCAATTACAATCGGGACAACACACGATTTCTTTTTCCACAGTCGCTCAACTTCAATTTGCAAATCCCGGTACTTTGTGATTTTTTCTTGCTGCTTATCTTCAATCCGTGCATCACCAGGTATTGCAATGTCAATGAACCATACTTTTTTCTTTTCAACTATTGTTATGTCAGGTGTGTTGTGGACCAAGTGCCTGTCAGTCTGAATCCTAAAGTCCCACAAGATCTTGAGTTTCTCATTCTCTAAAACTTTCTCAACCTGATGTTCCCAGTGGTTTTTGCTGTAGTCAAATCCAAACTTCTGGCACAATTTCCAGTGAAATTGTGCCATAAGTTTGGATTTGAGTTGTTGTTGTTGTTGTTGTTGTTGTTGTTGTTGTTGTTGTTATTATTATTATTATTATTATTATTATTATTATTATTATTATTATACATTTCTCCCGCATTATCCAAACTTCCATCAGATAACGAAAACCTGGCCTTTTACTTGGGTACCACAATCTGAATCATATAATTGCAAGCAAACATTGTCCCCACTGCAGCCTGCATCTGCTCCATTCCTCCACCTCTCTTTTATTTCTTTTCTTTTCTTTTTAGTTGTACCGAAGTGTTAAAAAAAAAAAAACACAGGTGAAGGAGACCAAATGGCAGGTAGAAGAAGAAACAAGAATTTCAAGGCCGTTTAAAGGACGAGGCGGAGATTTTGATCGTGTTATCTTGTGTGTTCCACACATATCCCAAATGGCTGTAAAATGATTACAGGCGGTTTATTCTGCTTTTAGCCAATACCGGGATCAATTCACTAATTAAAGCCTATATAATAGCGTAGTAAATAGCACCTCGTAATAGGCTTTGCAAATTCAGTGGGGATGGGAGAAGCATTCCAGGAAATTTTAAAGACGTACAAATGAATACATGGGTGAATATTGTTTGTTTATTCCGGTGTTATCTGATGGCAGGAGCGTAAGATTCCCTCCTTCTCTCATTATTTTCTTTTAAAAAGTCACAGCTACCCCATCTTTAGAGTTGTAAATTGCAACTGTTCTAATTTGCCCTATTCCCACCACACGTTGAAGCAGCTTACAGAATTGCTGCATTTTGTAGACTAAACCGTCAACAATAAAGGAGACTAGTTGTAGCTCAGGGTTGAAACGAGGGGTCCTTGGTCCTCTCTGAGCTTGGTTGTTTTCTTGTAGATGTTTCATGACCCAAACTAGGTAACATCATCAGTGCTAGAAGAGAAAAAGAGATTTGAGAGAAGGAGAAGGAGAAGAAGAAGGAGAAGGAGAAGGAAAAGGAGAAGAAGGAGAAGGAGAAGGAGAAGGAGGAGAAGGAGAAGGAGAAGAAGAAGAAGAAGAAGAAGAAGAAGAAGAAGAAGAAGAAGAAGAAGAAGAAGAAGAAGAAGAAGAAGAAGAAGAAGAAGAAGAAGAAGAAGAAGAAGAAGAAGCAGCTTCATTAGGTTCACCTGATACACCAGTTGCGCCACTTTCTGAGTCGGGATTCCTTATGCACAGTCGCTCATGCTCTCATCACTTCTCACCTGGACTACTGCAACGCTCGCTACATGGGGCTTCCCTTGAGGAGCACCCGGAGGCTCCAGTTGGTCCAGAATGCGGCCGCGTGGGTGATTACGAGAGCGACATGGCGCTCCCATGTAACACCTCTCCTGCGCGAGCTGCACTGGCTCCCGGTGGTCTTCCGGGTGTGCTTTAAGGTGTTGGTTCTCACCTTTAAAGCGCTCCATGGCTTAGGGCCAGGGTATTTACGAGACCGCCTGCTGCTACCAATAACCTCCCACTGACCAATACGCTCTCACAGAGAGGGCCTCCTCAGGGTGCCATCAGTCAAGCAATGTTGGTTGGCGGTCCCCAGGGGGAGAGCCTTCTCTGTGGGAGCACCCGCCCTCTGGAACGAGCTACCTCCCGGAATACGGCTGATCCCAGATCTCCACACTTTCCGTAAGGTCCTGAAGACGTTTTTATTTCAGCAAGCCGGCCTGGCCTGAATAGGTTTTATGGGCTAGTTTTTTAATTGTATAGCTTGGGGTTTTAAATTGGGAGGCCGATTAATTTAATTTATTTTTAGTTATCTTAACTTTTATATCGTATGTTATTTTAATTTTCGGCTGTTCGCCGCCCTGAGTCCCTTCGGGGAGAAGGGCGTGATATAAATTCAATAAATAATAATAATAATAATAATAATAATAATAATAATAATAATAATAATAATTGTAATAAAAAGAGGAAGAAGAAAGGAGGAGGAGGAGGAGGAGGGGACTGTGGGGTCCTTGGTGCTTTCTTGTTTTCTTGCAGACATTTTATTACCCAACTAGGTAACATCATCAGTGCTAGCAAGGAGTGCTGTTTGCTGTCCATTTATATTCTGGTGACTTCCTTGTCTGTGGGTTGGGGGAGTCTTAGAGATCCTTCGGTTGGGCTGTTTATTGACGGCTCTTTGGAAGATTCTTGATTGGGCATTGCTTACTACTTGATAGTTGGTCTGAAGTTAACCTTGGAGTTAATCTACGGTGATCTGGGTGCTGATTCCTGGTGGAGTCTTTTTGTTCTCTTTTGGGCTGGTCGATTGTCTCTTTTGCATAGTCTGTAAAGATTATTGATGTCTATGTGTCTATTGCTTGAGCCTGGATAGCTCAGCAGACTAATGCATTGTAATTAACATCCAGCTGTCTGCAATTATTGTAAGTTTGAATCTCGCCAGGCTCAAGGTTGACTCAGCCTTCCATCCTTTCTAAGGTAGGTAAATTGAGGATCCAGTTTGTGGGGGCAATAAGCTGACTTTGTATAAAGATACAAAAGTATGAAGGCTATTGCTGAGCACATTGTAAGCCGCCCTGAGTCTCCGGAGAAGGGCAGCATATAAATCAAATTAAAAATTAAAAAAAAAATTAATGGCTGATTTGTCAGAGTGGCAGGCTTCTAGAAATTCTCTAGCATTTTTGGACTTGGCCTGGTCTACGACCGGTCCTAGACCCACCCACACAGACAGGCAAGACACCAGAACATAAATAGACAGCAAACAACTCCTTACTAGCACTGATGATGTTACCTAGTTTGGGTAATTAAACGTCGTAAGAAAATAAGCAGGCCCAGATAGCACCAAGGCCCCCATAAACCATAAACAGCCCCGTGGGCAGGGTATTTATTTATTTTATTTATTTTTGGATTCTCTGGATTTCCACATTTTCTACATAAGTATTTGAGGGCTCCCTCAAATATTGTGCAGGGGGATTTTTTTCCCCTTTGCATTGGGACACTGTCTCTTCTCCTTCCGTATTATAAAACCCACAGGGTTCCGGTAAGTGGTTCTAAGCAGGGGTGAAATCCAGCAGGTTCTGACAGGTTCTGGAGAACCGGTAGCGGAAATTTTGAGCAGTTCGGAGAATTGGCAAATACCACCTCTGGCTGTCCCCAGAGTGGGGTGGGAATGGAGATTTTGCAATATCCTTCCCCTGGACTGGGAAGGGAAGGGAGATTTTGCAATATCCTTCCCCTGGAGTGGGGAGGGAATGGGGAATTTGCAGTATCCTTCCCCTGGAGTGGGGTGGGAATGGATATTTTGCAGTATCCTTTCCCTGGAGTAGGGTGGGAATGGAAATTTTGCAGTATCCTTCCCCTGCCATGCCTACCAAGCCACGCCCACCCAAACTCACCACACCCACCAAGCCACGCCCACAGAACCAGGAATAAAAAAAAATATGGATTTCACCGCTGCCCGTTGGATGAGTTCACACAATACTTTAAGCCTCTTTCTCAAGAACACCTGATCTGTTCAATGCTTTCCAGACAACTTGTCTGGGGTTAAATCCCAAAGATACGTCATCTTAAATCCCAAAGATACGTCATCTTAAATCCCAAAGATATGTCATCTTAAAAGAGGTTTTCTTTTAAGTTATAATTAAATGTAAATTTTAAACCTTTCTTCCATGTATTGTCCCACTGCCTCCAGAAGTTGTGAATGCTTCAACGCTGGAAGTTTTTAAGAAGATGTTGGATAACCACTTGTCTGAAGTGCTGTAGGGTTTCCTGCCTAAGCAGGGGGTTGGACTAGAAGACCTCCAAGGTCCCTTCCAACTCTGTGATTCTTTTCTATACTATTGTTCAACCATTACATTATTAGCAAAGCTCCTTGCCCACTGAATCATACAGTGCTTTATTTGTTCCTTGTCCAGATTTAAATTTAAAGCATTTCAAGAAGAAGAAGAAGAGTAGAATAGAGCTGGAAGGGTCCTTGGAGGTCTTCTAGTCCAGCCCCCTGCTCGAGCCGGAGATCCTATACCATTTCAGACAAATGGTTGTCCAATCTCTTCTCAAAAACCTCCAGTGATGGAGCAACACCCACAACTTCTGGTGGCAAGCTGTTCCACTGGTTAATTGTTCTCACCATCAGGAAGATTTTAAGCCACAGGGAGGCCACAAATTAGCGAGCTGAAGGGTCATGAAAGGCCTTTTCCTGAAGTTCCCTGATGCCTCCTAAAATAAGAGTCATCACAAGTTTGAAGAGATGATGCTTTGGGGTTTTCTTCGAGAGGAATATCTGATCCATTCCAGCTTCAAAAACTGGGAGGCATTACTTTCTAGCCGAAAGCCAGAATGCTATGTCAAGATAAATTAAAATTGTGGTATATGTCACTTTTGGGTGATAATGCTTTGTCAGGCTAAGCTGATGGCACCAGGGTCCAGAATATGTCTGCAAATTAAAGCGAGGAAGGGAGACCACATCACACAGTCCCCTCTCTAGGTCTCTGTCCTGAAGACTGAAGTTTTAAAGAAAAGACTGGACAGCCACGTATCTGAAATGGTAATATAGGGTCAATTGCCTGAGCAGGGGGTTGGACTAGAAGACCTCCAAGGTCCCTCCCAGCTCTGTTTTGATTGATTGGTTGTTACATCATGATCCTTATAGAAGGATCTATTTCGATTGAAAATGTGCTGCTGTGACAGGGCCAGGAAAAAAAATCAGTATAATATGAATCCTCCTCCTCCTCCTCTTCTCCTCCTCCTCCTCCTCCTCCTTCCCCTTCTTCTCCTCCTCTTCTTCCTCCTTCTCCTCCTCCTCCACCTCCTCCTCCTCTTCTTCTTCTCCTCCTCCTTCTTCTCCTCCTCCTTTCCCTTCTTCTCCTCCTCTTCTTCCTCCTTCTCCTCCTCCTCCTTCCCCTTCTTCTCCTCCTCTTCCTCCTTCTCCTCCTCCTCTTCCTCCTCCACCTCCTCCTCCTCTTCTTCTCCTCCCCCTCTTCTCCTCCTCTTCCTCCTTCTTCTCCTCCTCCTCCTCCTCCACCTCCTCCTCCTCCCATTGTCCTTCTCTTCTTCCTCCTCCTCCTCTTCCTCCTCCTCCCATCTTCCCATTTTACTCCTCCTCCTCCTCCTCCCCCTCCCATCATCCTTCCCTTCCTCCTCCTCTTCCTCCCATCTTCCCCCTCCTTCTCCTCCTCATCTTCCTCCCCTCCTCCTCCTTTCCTCTTTCTGCTCTTCCCATTTCCTGCACCTCTCATGCTTCTTCTTCTCTTGCCCTTTCTCCTTCTCCTTCTCCTTCTCCTTCTCCTTCTCCTTCTCCTTCTCCTTCTCCTTCTCCTTCTCTTTCTCTTTCTCTTTCTCCTTTTCCTTTTCCTTCTCCATCATCATCATCATCATCATCATCATCATCATCATCGTCGTCGTCGTCAGAACGAAACCCAAAATTTCTGTCTCTGTCTCTTCATGCTGCAAATCGCGCTTAGGACTTTTTTATTTCATCAAGCTGGCCTGGCCTAAATCTTCTTCCCTTTTTAAATGTAAATTTTAATTTGTTTTTTAAATTATGGGGTATTTTAAATTTGTCTCAGCCAAATTATTTAATTCGTTTTTATTCTATTTTAAATTTGTGTATTTATGTGTTTTATCCTGTGGCTGTTCACTGCCCTGAGTCCTTCGGGAGTAGGGCGGTATAGAAATCTAATAAAATAAAATAAAATAAATAAATAAACAAATAAATCTCCACCACCCAGAAATTTTTTAAAAATGTTGATTTTTTCCCCCTCCTTCCCTGCAAAAGACCGAAAACAAGGAGAGAAGGCTTCCCTTTTTTTAAAAAAAACACACGCACATATACACACACCACTTACATGGAGAGAAACAAAATAGGAAAAAAATCCTTTTCGTGCCTTAGAAAGGAATTCATCCTTTCTGTTCACCTCAGAGAAAGTTGGAGCTTTAAAACCCAAATTTGGGAGGACCAGGCGCCTAGAAAAGCCTTGACGACCTGAAGCATGATGGGAAAAGGTCTAACAATAACCAGGAAAGAAATCGGCTGCGTGTCAGTTAAAAGCCAACGAGCTGAACTATTTAAGAACCTTTTTTTTTTCCCTCTTGTTCCCCAGGGAGGTCAGGTAACAGGAGCAAGGCTGGCTTTGCGATGCCTGCTAGGCCATTTATGAGGCTTTCTATTGATCGGAAACCTTTTGTTGTCTAGCAAAAGGTAAAAGAATCTCTGGGTAAATTGGAATTGACAAAAAGCAAGGCAGTCCCAGACACAGAAGTCTCTCGAGCCGGCTATCACCCACAGGCAAAGAGAGCGAAGGCGAAACAATTGATCGAGCTGCAGGAAAGTCTCGGAGGGACGATGGTGTTACCCGGGCACGTCGGACACGCGGTTGATGTCATTGAAAGGGAGGTGGGAGGAGGCTGCAAAAGAGGTTGCCTTCAGGGGCAAGATGGCTTCTGTGAAAATACAGGCGGTTCTCCACTTACGACCACAATGGGGAAGAGAGTTTGCATCGCTAAGCGAGGCAGTTGTTCAGTCCACCGCTAATTTGTTACGGTTCAAGTGAATGAATTTAATCTTTAATTTCCACAATTTAATGTCGCAATTTTATTTTTAGAATTGCAGTGAATTAATTTGTGATCCTAAGAGCTGTGGTGGTTATCCTCGAAAGGGACGGGAGGATGGTGCTGCTTTAAAGACATTGCCTTGAGGGACACGATCGCTTGTGGCAAAATACAGCATAAAGTCAGCCAGTGGGCTTTCTTGCCTAAGTGTTGTGACCTAGACTTACTGAATCATTACAAGACACAATTTGTCCCAAATAAACCTAATTTATTGTAACAGCTGAGAATTACGTACATTGCCAGCTGAGTCCCAATTAGTTGCAAAACAAGTCCTTCAGAAGAGGTCCTTCGGGATAATCACCAACCTTTATCTTCTTTGACACCCTGCCAAAGGCCTTACTTGGCAAAGCCCCATGAAGTTCAGAAACAAACATGAGATGCCGACTGGAAACAGAGTTAGCAATGTTGCTTTCCTGCAAAAAGGCCCAAGTGCCTTTACTCCTCTTTTAAGCCTTATGGGAGGGGCCAATCATCTCCTGGCCTTACTCCTCAGTCGTCCCTTTTGCTTTAGCTGCTTTTGCCTTCTGGCAGCTCTGCGCATGCATGCACTAGGAACAGGCTCCTCCTGTTCCTCTGCCTCTCTGCTGTCCGACTCTGGAGGCTCTGGAGTCCCTGCATCACTCCCCGATGGCCCTGGCCCCATCTCTGCCTCCAATGCAGAGTCCTCATCCGGGCCTTCCCCAGCCTCCAGGACTGGCCCCTGTTCTACCTCAGCCTCATCGCTGTCCGACTCCGCTGCCAGCTCCACAGGCTGCTGGCGGACGACAACACTAAGGTGGGACTAGAACTCACGGTCTCCTGGTGATTGGCCCAAAATCAGCCAGTGGGCTTTCTTGCCTAAGGTGGGACTAGAACTCATGGCCTCCTGGTGATTGACCCAAAGTCACCCAGCCAGCTTTCATGACTAAGCAGGACTAGAACTCACAGTCTTCTGGTTTCTAACCAGATGCCTCAACCACTAGTCCAAATTAGCTCTAAAAAATAAAAAAATCATCCCATCTTCATTAAAAACAAACATATTAGCCGGGCTCATCCAGCATCAGGAATTTAGAATCAAGCTCACCTCCTTACTTCCCCACCACTTCCAACTTCATTCTCATCATTATCCAAATTTACCTACCAGATAGAGAAACTCAACAGCAACATGTCTCTTTTCTTTTCATCTGTCATCGCTGGTGTTGTACAAGCGATTTGATGTGAATTCAGCCCAGAGGAGAAACAGAAGGAAGGTGGGACAGAGACGAGAACTTCCACTTTGTCTTGGTAATGTTTCCTGATAAAAGACATAAAATAATTTTGAAAATGTCGCAGGCATTTGCTCCTAAGAGCAAATGAAATCACCTGAATTCAGAATAAGGTTTTCCTGATTAATTCCCAGGTCCACCTAATCAATCAAGGAAGACCCAGTGGTGAAATTCAATATTTTTTACTACCGGTTATGTGGGTGTGGCTTGGTGGCTGTGGTGTGGCTAGGTGGCCGTGGCTAGGTGGGCATGGCAGGGGAAGGATACTGCAAAATCCCCATTCCCTCCCCACTCCAGTGGAAGGATACTGCAAAATCTCCATTCCCTCCCCACTGCAGGGGAAGGATACTGCAAAATCCCCATTCCCTCCCCACTCCAGTGGAAGGATACTGCAAAATCTCCATTCCCTCCCCACTGCAGGGGAAGGATACTGCAAAATCCCCATTCCCTCCCCATTCCAGGAGAAGGATATAGCAAAATCTCCATTCCCATCCCACTCTAGGGCCAGCCAGAAGTGGTATTTGCCGGTTCTCCGAACTACTCAAGTTTTCCCCTACCGGTTCTCCAGAACCTGTCAGAACCTGCTGGATTTCACCCCTGGGAAGACCTAATGAATGGGATGATCTATAGAAGCCATACTTTTTCCATGTCTGAATCATATCAAGATTGTATTTGCAGTTTCAGCCACCATGTTAATATAATGCCCTGGTCTTCAAGCTCTTGCTTTGATTTTAATTTCCCATCATTGTCCAAAATGTCTTTATAAGTCACCATTTTTTTTTCCAAACTTCACCAAGTTTGGGTACGTAAAAGCTTCCATCCTTGAGAGCCATTCTGAGATTTGCAAATATATATTTAGGTTTCATTTTTTTTTCCATACTAATATTAGTGAATTTCTTATATCGTGATTTTGGAAGTATCTATGGCTTTTTTCCCCTTCCCATACCATAGGAAGGCGTGCCATCCCAGTTGTAAGTCAGGTGGCAGCGGTGGGATTCAAAGTGAAGGGGATGATCTCAAGTGCATAATAAATAAATAAAAATAGATCATCAAATCAGGAAGCAGGGTAGAGTGAGCTCCAATATCCACATATAGAATAAGAGAGTTGGAAGGGACCTGGGAGGTCTTCTAGTCCAATCCCTTGCCCCTTGCACAAAAGATGACCACAATTGAGCCCCGATATTTCTGTTGCTAAGCAAGACAATTTTTAATTTTTATTTTGCCTCACTTTATGACCTTTCTTGTTAGAGTTAAGTGAATCATTGCCGTTGTTAAGCTAGTGACACGGTTATTTAAGTGAATCTGGCTTCCCCATTGACTTTGCCCATCAGAAGGTCATAAAAGGAGATCACAGGACCCTGTGATACTGCAGTGGCAGGGGTGAAATGCTACTGGTTCAGACCGGTTTGGCTGAACTGGTAGTGATGGCGGCAGGTGGTTCGGAGAACCGGTAGAGATGGCAATGCCAGGCTCCACCCACCTGCCTGATCGTCGTTACTTCCTGGTTTTAACCAGGAAGTATCCTGTTGTTGTTTTTTTTAATTTGATTTATATGCCGCCCTTCTCCAGAGACTCAGGGCGGCTTACAGTGCATTAAGCAATAGCCTTCATCCTTTTGTATATTCATACAAAGTCATCTTATTGCCCCCACAATCCGGGTCCTCATTTTACCTACCTTAGAAAGGATGGAAGGCTGAGTCAACCTTGAGCCTGGTGAGATTCGAACTTACAGTAATTGCAGACAGCTGGTGTTAATCACAATGCTATTAGTCTGCTGAGCCACCAGGCCCAGGCCCAGGCCTATTCTCTTCTCTTCTCTTCTCTTCTCTTCTCTTCTCTTCTCTTCTCTTCTCTTCTCTTCTCTTCTCTTCTCTTCTCTTCTCTTCTCTTCTCTTCTCTTCTCTTCTCTTCTCTTCTCTTCTCTTCTCTTCTCTTCTCCTCTCCTCTCCTCTCCTCTCCTCTCCTCTCCTATCCTATCCTATCCTATCCTATCCTCTCCTATTCTATTCTATTCTATTCTATTTTTTTATTTGATTTATATGCCGCCCTTCTCCGGAGACTCAGGACGGCTTACAGTGCATTAAGCAATAGCCTTCATCCTTTTGTATATTCATACAAAGTCAGCTTATTGCCCCCACAAACTGGGTCCTCAATTTACCTACCTTAGAAAGGATGGAAGGCTGAGTCAACCTTGTGCCTGGTGAGATTCGAACCTGCAGTAATTGCAGGCAGCTGGTCTTAATAACAGGGTGCTTTAAACCACTGTACTACCAAGGCTCCTTTTTTACCCACTGCACATGCGCAGAAAGGTTTACACATGCCCAGAGGGTTCGCACACACACATGATGCGCACGGCACCTGCACTTCCGAACCAGTAGGGAAGGTAAGTAGACTTTACCCCTGGTGTCAACCCTGAAGTGGGACCAACTGTGGCCATTTTCTTTTTGTAGTTTTTCTCTAGAGAGTTTTCTCACTGCTTCAAGGCTGACACAACCTGGAGCGAAGGGGCCGGGGAGGGATGGCATGTAGAGATAGCTGGGGCGCTGTAGCCAAAATAAAATTCTTTCCCCTGGGAATCAAGGATGTTGGTGCAGGTGCTTGAAAAGTGGAGACTGAGGTCATCTATCAACCGAATTGCAGGCTAATTGGGCCATATGATGGGTGACTCTTGGGGGGGAAGTGACAAAGTTTTACTTTTAATTGGGTGTAAAACCGGCGGGAACTTAGAGCCAGTTTTCCACCAAGAAAATTGCCAATTTGATATGTCCCAATAAAAGGTTCTTTGAGGAATACGCTTGCCTCAGAGTTCTCATTGTTGGGGATGTATTACTTGGAAACTTAACACCTGGCTTGGACAAGAGGTTGGACTAAAAGACCTCCAAGCTCCCTTCCAGTTCTATGGTTCCATGATTCTATGGAATCTGTCGATGGCCCTTAAGATCATCACAGTTTATTCATCCATCCAGCTGCCTCTTTCACATGGACATAGAACAATATAGTATAGCCTGCCTTGGAGTTCTTATTGAATGGGATGTATTATTTGGAACCAAGGAGTTTCCTGTTTGAGTAGGTGGGGTTGGACTGGAAGATCTCCAAGGTCCCTTCCAACTCTGTTGTTTTGAAGAATGGAAGAAGCTTCTTCGATGAGAAGCGAAATGTTTTCAAGGGGGGGAAAAAAAGCCAGGAATGTCCAGTGGCCTTTCGGAAAAGCACTTCTGGGATTGAATTGGGAGAAAAAAAGGTTCTTAGTGATGGAGCGGAGAGAAAAACAACAACAATCCTACAAGCTGTAGACTTGCCCACAGCTCAATCTGGATCATTGCCCTGAGTGACAATGTCTTCAGGCTGTCAGTGGAGGCTGCCAAACGGTTACGTCCATCTTGCGTTCCCCAAAGAACCATGAAATCAACGGATGAGTCAGCACCAGCCATGCAACTCGGTGTTACATCCAACCTCCAGTCCCGCAGAGGGTTCCTCCATCTGGATTTAGTGGGAAGATCTGGATCCGGAGCCCAGGCCTATATAATGCTTGGCAGAAGATTCCGCATCTCGTCTTATTCCAGAAGGTATCAAATCGCAGCTTTATTGGAAGGCATGCAGGGCCGACGGAAGATCCCAGAACATAAAATCCGGTTGTATCAAATGATACAGACTCAGCGTGCGAATATAAGAACCGTAACAGTGAAGCTTCTACATATTTAATTTCCTGGCAAACCTCCGTAGAGTGCAGGAGCATTGATTTAGGCACTAGCCGGCCTGATGCAAGACTGTTTGCCTTACAACAGTTAGAGTATCAATGGAGAGAGTAAAATCCGTGGGTGAGTGGGGCTACCAAGTAAGAATTTATCTTTGAACAGAAGTAGCTCGCTCTCGTTTGTGTACGTGCTGTGGAGAGAGAGGAGTGATACATCATGGCTGCTTTGAGCCCTTCAGGTGGAAAATCTACCAATCTTCAGATGGGGAACCTACGAATCTACGAAGAACGGTTGCAGGACTTGGGTATGTCAGGTTTAATGAAAAGAAGGACTAGGCCCTAGGGCCATGATGGCGAACCTATGGCACGTGTGCCACCATATCTATAGGCATGCGAGCGTTGCCATAGCTCAGCTCCAGCTTGCATGCGTGCACCGGTCAGCTGATTTTTGGGCCTTCCAGGCTCATCGGAAGTCGAGAACCATGCTGTTTCCGGCCTCCAGAGGGCCTCTGGTGGGAGGTGGGGAAGGCTGTTTTTGCCCTCCCCAGGCTCCTAGAAAGCCTCTGGAGCCTGGGGAGGGTGAAAAACAGGCCTACCGTGCCCACCGTGCCATCATGTGCCAAAAGCGGGGGGAGCACGGGCGGGTGGTCACGCATGCATGCATGGGGGGCTGGGTGCATTAAATTATGGTGGTGGACATACACACACACAACTGTTCTGCCCCAGCTCCGGATTCCCAAGGATTGTGACACCAACGGTCCTTATCAAAGTCATAACGTACCAAGGATAAACAAAGATTGGATAACCATTTGATCAGGATGGCATGACAGAATAACAGAGTTGGAAGGGACTTTGGAGGTCTTCCAGTCCAACCTCCTGCACAAGCAGAAGACGTTATACCATGTCAGACAAATGACTATTCAATCTCTTCTTAAAAACCTCCTATGACTTCCTGCTTGTAAGTAACTTTTTTTTTTATGTGGAAAACTTTGAACATTTTCCTGGGGTCCAAGATCACTGCACGTGGGGACTATAGCCAAGAAATTAAAAGAGGCTTGCTCCTGGGGAGGAAACCTATGGCAAAATTAGATAGCATTCTAAAAAGCAGAGACATTACCCTGCCAACGAAAGTGCGTATAGTCAAGGCGATGGTTTTCCCAGTTGCAATGAATGGCTGTGAAAGTTGAACCATAAGGAAGGTTGAGCGCCAAAGAATGGAGGCCTTTGAACTCTGGTGCTGGAGAAGACTCCTGTGAGTCCCTTGGACTGCAAGGCCATCCAACCAGTCAGTCCTAGAGGAGATCAACCCTGACTGCTCTTTAGAAGGCCAGATCCTGAAGATGAAATTCAAATGCTTTGTCCACCTAATGAGAAGGAAGGACTCACTGGACAAGAGCCTAATGCTGGGAACGATTGAGGGCAAAAGAAGAAGAGGAGGGCAGAGAATGAGGTGGCTGGATGGAGTCACTGAAGCAGTCGGCGTGAGCTTAAATCAGTGGTGAAATCCAAATTTTTTTACTACTGGTTCTGTGGGCGTGGCTTGGTGAGCATGGTGCAGCTTAGTGGGCATGGCTTGGTGGGTGTAGCAAGTGAAGGATACTGCAAAATCTCCATTCCCACCCCACTCCAGGGGAAAGATACTGCAAAATTCCCATTCCCTCTCCACTCCTGGGGGAAGGATATTGCAAAATCTCCATTCCTACTCCACTCTGGGGCTAGCCACAGGTGGTATTTGCCAGTTCTACGAACTACTCAAAATTTCCGCTACCGGTTCTCCAGAACCTGTCAGAACCTGCTGGATTTCACCCCTGGCTTAAATGGGCTCCAGAGGATGGTAGAGGACAGGAAGGCCTGGAGGAAAGTTGTCCATGGGGTCGTGATAAGTCGGACATGACTTTGCAACTAATAACAACAATAACTTTGAACAGATGCTAAATGAGTTGTTGTAAGTCAAGGACTACCTGTATTGGGAATTCTGCTCCCAGAATTCCCAGAGAGCCTAGGCAGTCTATCTGGGGAAGGTTGTAGCAGATCTTCAATCAATTGTCTCAAGGAAGGCTGCCTGACTTAGAGGAATTCTATTGATCTGTCTGCTTTTCTATTATTCAGTAAAACGGTGTGATAGGTTTTTGGGGCCAATGGTTAGACTTAGCTTTGGATGTCATGCCTCAGGCCAAATTCCAAACAGTGGAAGGAGCTTGGAAAAAAATAGGACAATATTTTGACTTACTTTACTTTTAAATTCCATGTGATGGACATTAAGCTTGTTAAGGTTAATCGATATGATAATTACCTGTGTGTTTAATAATTTTCCTCTTCGGTCGTACAAAAACATAATGGTTTTGAAAGCACTTTTGGGAAGGTGAGGAGCATCTTGTAAGACTTCGAGGATATTCTAGGCGTAGAGTTGTTCATCTCTGCTCTGAGGAAACTCTTAACCTCTAAGATACTCCAGGCAGCATCAAATCTATTTCTTATTTAGCAGTTTCTTGACCAATGAGCTCCTGAACTCTAAGAAAAATGTTCTTTCCACTGTGCTAAACATAGAAAGACAACTGTTTTTATTTTCATTGATTTGAAGGAAGGTATTGCTGTCTCAAAACCTTCTGTTGAATCTCAATTGCCTCAAAAGCCCTGGTAAGACCACACTTGGAATACTGCATCCAATTTTGGTCAAGACAACATAAAAAGATGTTGGGATTCAAGAAAGAGTGCAGAGAAGAGCAACAAAGATGATTAGGATGACTAGAAGCTAAAACATATGAAGAATGGACACAGGAACTGTGCATGGCTAGTCTGCAGAAAAGAAGGACTAGGGGTGACATAGAATGGAATGGAATGGAATTAGAATGGAATAGAATAGAATAGAATAGAATAGAATAGAATAGAATAGAATAGAATAGAATAGAAAATATGGAATGGAATGGAATGGAATGGAATGGAATGGAATAGAATAGAATAGAATAGAATAGAATAGAATAGAATAGAATAGAATAGAATAGAATAGAATAGAATAGAATAGAATAGAAAATATGGAATGGAATGGAATGGAATGGAATGGAATGGAATGGAGTAGAGTAGAGTAGAGTAGAGTAGAGTAGAGTAGAGTAGAGTAGAGTAGAGTGGAATGGAATGGAATGGAATGGAATGGAATGGAATGGAATGGAATGGAATGGAATGGAATGGAATAGAATAGAATAGAATAGAATAGAATAGAATAGAATTTTTTATTGGCCAAGTGTGATTGGACACACAAGGAATTTGTCTTGGTGCATACGCTCTCAGTGTACATAAAAGAAAAGATACATTCATCAGGAATCATAAGGTACAACACTTAATGATAGTCATAGGTAAACAGTCAATATAAGTCTTAAGGATACCAGCAACAAGGTTACAGTCATACAGTCATAAGTGGGAGGAGATGGGTGATAGGAACGATGAGAAGATTAATAGTAATGCAGATCTATTGAATAGTTTGACAGTGTTGAGCGAATTATTTGTTTAGCAGAGGGATGGTGTTTGGGAAAAAACTGTCCTTGTGTCTAGTTGTTCTGGTGTGCAGAGCTCTGTAGCGTCGTTTTGAGGGTAGGAGTTGAAACAGTTGATGTCCAGGATGTGAGGGGTCTGTAGATATTTTCCCAGCCCTCTTTTTGACTCGTGCAGTATACAGGTCCTCAATGGAAGGCAGGTTGGTAGCCATTGGTTTTTCCGCAGTTCTAATTATCCTCTGAAGTCTCTGTCTGTCTTGTTGGGTTGCAGAACCAAACCAGACAGTTATAGAGGGTTAATTCCAGGTTGTTTCCTCTCCTTGGTTAGTTTACATCATTGTTTCTTGTTTTGCTTTCTGGTGCTCTGGATAATAATTTGACCCCTCTTCTTTGTGTCAGCTCCTCAAATACCACTAATGTGCTGACCGAAACTGGATGCAGTATTCCAGATGCGGTCTTATTAATATTTAAGAGGGCATGATGAGAAGCAATGGATGGAAATCAAGGAGAGAAGCAACCTAGAACTAAGGAGTAATTTCCTGAGAGTGAGAACAATTCATCGGTGGAACAATTTGCCTCCAGAAGTTGTGGGTCCTTTATCACTGGAGGCTTTCAAAAAGAGACTGGACTGCTATCTATCAGAAATAATGTAGGGTCTCCTGCTTGGGTGGGGAGCTGGACTAGATGACCTACAGATGACCTATAAGATCCCTTCCAACTCTGTTAATGTAATCTAAAATAAATGGATGAGATAAAGTTACTCTGGGAAAATTGCTTCTTGGCCAAACCCTGCTAATTTCAGGTAATTTCTTCATTGCTTCTGAGATGTTTAGAGATGTTGAATATATGTATGAACCTCCTGTTGAGTCTTCTCGTGAATGTAGTTTCCTTCCATCCTTCCAGAAAATTAGGAATAGCATCTGCCTTTCTTTAGTTCTCTGGAATTTCACTCGTTCTCCAAAAGTGGTTGAAGATAATTATTCTCCAAACCACCAGAAGGTAAGACAAGAAGCAAAGGGTGGAAACTAATCAAAGAGAGAAGCAACCTGAAATTAAGGAGAAACTTCCTAACAGTGACGACAATTAATCAGTGGAACTGCTTGCCACCAGAGATTGTGGGGTGCTCCATCACTGGAGGTTTTTAAGAAGAGATTGGAGCCACTGAACTGAAATGGTATAGGCTCTCCTGCTTGAGCAAGGAGGATGGATTAGAAGACCTCCATAAAGTCCCTTTCAGCTCATTCATTCTATTCTATCATGTCTAAATATTAAGCACTCCAGTATCTTCAATACTCCAGAATAAAATTCATCAGGTCCTTAATTTTATTCAAAACAGATAGTCCTCGACCTACAAGCATTGGTATAGGGGCCGTTCGAAGGTACAACAGGACTGAAAAAAAGTGACTTATGACCAATTTTCACACTTACAACTGTCACAGCATGGTCATGTGATTAAAATTGAGATGCTTGGCAACTGGCATGTATTTGTGATGGTTGTAATGTCCCAAGGGTCACATGACCTCCTGACAAGCAAAGCAGAGGTGGAATTCAGCCGGTTCGAATGAACCGGTACTCCAACGATCAGCTGACCCCACCCACCCACCCACCCCCGCCCTATCCTGTCCTTTATTTCCTGCTTTCTAGCTCATCTCAATCATGTGGCACAGCTGATTCTTCCCCCCTCACTGTTCTACTTACCATTTGTTCTGCCCCAGCTACGGGCCCCAAAGAATGCAGCACACACAAAGTCTGTACAAACCTTAGTTTGCTAAATTAAATTAGTCTTTTTCAAACAAAGGCTGTTAATTAACTTTCTTAACAGCCTACAAGAATCCAAAGAATAAATAATCGTAATCTTACCATGGCTGACAGAAAGCCCAAGAAGCAATTTGCAGGAAACTGATAAGAGAACTAAGATCAGGACGCGAAGGAGAGTGAACGAAGTTGTTTCCTGCAAATTGCCTCAGTCGTCGTCCTTCCTTATTTATTTATTTTTATTTATTTATTTATTTTTCATATTTGTATACCGCCCTACTCCCGAAGGACTCAGGGCGGTGAACAGCCATAATAAATACAAATACATATAGAAGTTAAAAACTATTAAGAAACAGATTAAGTAATTTAGGCTCAAAGATTAAAAACATCCAAATTTATCTAAAGAGGTTTAAAACCCAATTTAAAAGCCAGTTTAAAAGCCAATTAAAAAGGGAGAGTTAGGCCAGACCAGCTTGTTGGAATAGAAATGTTTTCAGGGCACGGCGGAATATGCGTAAGTCTTGGATGTTTCGTAACTCCGGGGGAAGCCCGTTCCAGATGGTAGGTGCCCCCACAGAAAAGGCTCTCCCCCTGCGGGCCATCAGTCGACATTGTTCGGCCGACGGCACCCTGAGGAGTCCCTCTCTATGGGAGCGAACTGGTCGGTGAGAGGCTATTGGTGGCAGGAGGCGGTCTCGTAAGTACCCTGGTCCTGAGCCATGGAGCGCTAATAGGCTAAGGGAGTGGCCAATTAACCCCAAACCTTACTCTCAAGGAGACCTCCTCCTGAGGAGCCACTCCTGCCTTTTGGCAGCTCTGCACGCTTGTCCATCAAGAAGAGGCTCCTCCTCTTCATCCTCTTCACTTATGGGAGCTTCTGGAGGTTCTGAAGGCCCTGGCTGAATCCCCGCCTCTGGCACCACATCTTCTCCAGCCTCCTCATTGTCTGACTCGAGCTGCTGGCGCAGCACCACACCAGCCTCCTCGCTGTCGGAATCAGCTACTAGCTGCACAGGCTGCTGACGGGCCACAAGACCATTGCTGACTTGGAAGGTAAGCAGCTGAGCTTCTAAATGCCCCATTTTCAGCACTGCGCGCAAGCGCATTAGGCACACATGTTCACCAAACCAGTTGTTAAACCGGCAGCATTCCACTGCTGAAGCAAAGTAAATGAGGAAGTCGGATTCATTCAACAACCATGTTACTAACTTAACAACTGCAGTGATCCGCTTAACAGCCGTGGCAAGAAAGGTCATAAACCGAGACAAAACTCACTTAACAACTGTCCTGCTTAGCAATGGACATTTGGGGCTCAGTTGTGGTCATAAGTTGTTTTTTCAACCATGCTGAAATTATGATGAAATAGAATTACATATGGAGATGGGGGATACGAGGAATACAGGTAGTCCTTGACTTACAACAGTGATGGGTTTCAAATATTTTTACTACTGGTTCTGTGGGGGTGGCTTGGTGGGCGTGGCTTGGTGGGCATGGCAGGGGAAGGATACTGTAAAATCCCCATTCCCTCCCCACTCCAGGGGAAGGTTACTGCAAAATCCCCATTCCTTCCCCCCTCCAGGGGAAGGATACTGCAAAATTCCCATTCCCTCCCCACTCCAGGGGAAGGTTACTGCAAAATCTCCATTGCCACCCCACTCCAGGGGAAGGATACTGCAAAATCCCCATTGCCACCCCACTCCAGGGGAAGGATACTGCAAAATCCCCATTGCCACCCCAATCCAGGGGAAGGATACTGCAAAATTCCCATTCCCTCCCCACTCCAGGGGAAGGTTACTGCAAAATCCCCATTGCCAACCCACTCCAGGGGAAGGATACTGCAAAATCCCCATTCCCTCCCCACTCCAGGGGAAGGTTACTGCAAAATCCCCATTGCCACCCCACTCCAGGGGAAGGTTACTGCAAAATCCCCATTGCCACCCCACTCCAGGGAAAGGATACTGCAAAATCTCCATTCCCTCCCCACTCGAGGGGAAGGTTACTGCAAAATCCCCATTTTCTCCCGATCATCTGGGACTCGGGAGGCAGAGAATAGATGGGGGCGGGGCCAGTCAGAATTGTTACTACCGGTTCTTCGAACTACTCAAAATTTCCGCTACCGGTTCTCCAGAACTGGTCAGAACCTGCTGAAACCCACCTCTGACTTACAACCATTTGTTTAGTGACCATTTGAAGTTAAAACAGCACTGAAAAAAAGTGACTTATGACCGTTTTTCACACTTGCGTCCGTTGTAGTATCAGCATGATCAAAATATAGACACTTGGAAACTGACTCATATTTATGACGGTTACAGTGTCTTGGGGGTCACGTGAGGCTCTTTTGCAACCTTTGGACAACAAAATCAATGGGGAAGGCAGGCTCACTTCATAACCGTCTTACTAACTTAATAGCTGCAGCAATTCATTTAGCAGCTGCGGCAAGGACGGTCGTAAAAGGAGGCAAAGCTCGTTTAACAAATGTCTCGCTTAGCAACAAAAATTGTGGACTCATTTAAGCCCGTTAGTCGAAGACCGCGAGAGGGATCTTGGAGTCCTAGTGGACAACCATTTAAATAGGAGCCAGCCATGTGCAGCAGCTGCCAAAAAAGCGAACACAGTTCTGGGCTGCATCAACAGACGGATAGAATCAAGATCACCTGAAGTGTTAATACCACTTTATAAGGTCTTGGTAAAGCCTCACTTGGAATACTGCATCCAGTTTTGGTGGCCACTATGTAAAAAAAGATGTGGAGACTCTAGAAAGAGTGCAAAGAAGAGCAACAAAGAGGATTAGGGGACTGGAGGCTAAAACATATGAAGAACGGTTGCAGGAACTGGGTATGTCTAGTTTGATGAAAAGAAGGACGAGGGGAGACATGATAGCATCTTCCAATATCTGAGGAATGTAATCCAGGTGGAAAGTGAAGGCAATGCTCATGACTCAAATCCTGCATGATTGAGCATCCCTAGTCTCTCTCTCACACACACATAGACAAAAGTGACAGATCCCAAGAACTGACTGATGAAGATTCTTGGATGAGAAGCTAAATTTCTTCCCCTTCTTCTTCTTCTTCTTCCTCCTCCTCCTCCTCTTCTCCTCTCCTTCCTTCTCCAGCATCTCCTCTTTCACCACCTCTTCCTCCTCCTTCTCTCCTCCTCCTCCTCGTCCTCCTCGTCCTCGTCCTCCTCCTCCTCCTCTTCCTACTCCTTCTCTCCCCCTCCTCCTCCTCCTCCTCCTCCTCGTCTTCTTCCTTCTCCAGCACCTCCGCCTCCACGACCTCTTCCTCCTCCTTCTCTCCCCCTCCTCCTCATCCTCCTCCTCCTCCTCCTCTTCTTCTTCCTTCTCCAGCACCTCCGCCTGCACCACCTCTTCCTTCTCCTTCTCTCCTCTCGTCCTCCCCCCCTCCTCTTCTTCTCCTCTCCTTCCTTCCTCCTCCTCCTCCTCCTCCTCCTCCTCCTCCTCCTCCTCCTCCTCCTCCTCCTCCTCCTCCTCTTCTTCTTCTTCTTCTTCTTCTTCTTCTTCTTCTTCTTCTTCTTCTTCTTCTTCTTCTTCTTCTTCTTCTTCTTCTTCCTCCACTTCTCCTTCCCCTTCCCCTTCCCCTTCCCCTTCCCCTTCCCCTTCTCCTTCTCCTTCTCCTTCTCCTTCTCCTTCTCCTTCCCCTTCTCTTTCCCCTTCCCCTTCCCCTTCCCCTTCTCCTTCCACCTTTGAGATAATTTTGACCTGGATGACTGAGAATCTCCATGGATGATGTCCCTTCTTGGTCTTTGGTGCTACATCTTATTCTGAGTTTCTTCTATTCTGATCTTGCAGATTTCATAAATATATCTCACTATTTGAGGTCTCCTCCCACTGTCCCCCTCCCCCCCATCAAACACCAGCTTTCCTCTTGTGCCAAAACTTCCACGTTATTCCTTTTTCTTCAACAAGAAAAGGGGGTGGAATTGCAACAATAGTTTGTATTTTCTAGGGAATGTCAGGATGTCAAAGTGCAGAATTCTGCCCCTTTCAGGCAAATAAAATATTAAACGGGTGCTTCAAAATGCAAGTAGGGGAACCACTCAGATAAGGAGATGAAAAATTAATTTTAACGCATGGTGGGATTAAGCGATTCACTTATTTCACAACCTCAATCAATTTTAATATTTTAGTATTTAATGTGAAAGTGGTGTCTCACCAAGAACAATTTTAAAAGTTGCCCCTATCTCTTTCTTACTTTACCTGCCCACCAAGACACTATTTCTGTGTTCTCCATGTCTCTTTATCCTGCAAAAACACAGTTTTGAATTATGTAAGCCGATAAAAAGGGTCACAATCTTTTAAACATGTTTTTCTTTGTTGTTTACAAAAATAACATGTATGTTCAGAAATTTCATAGATGAGAACAGGGTCATCCTCAAAGCAAGGATCCCGTGATAATCCTGTTTTAGCTTTGCTACTCTGGTTTTTATTATAAGAGAAACACAGAGAAAAGATCGAGATAGGCCTACGGGTGACTCTGAGGGTCATTGATAATAAATCAGCCTGCAATTCTGACTCCTGATTCTTCTTAACAACAGCAGCAAAAATAGCTGCCCTCTTGCCATAAGCTACGTTTCTGGACTGAAGGAGGGTTGAAGGAAACAGGAATGGATCTTGTGATTTCCCTGTCCTTTCCTTTCCTTTCCTTTCCTTTCCTTTCCTTTCCTTTCCTTTCCTTTCCTTTCCCTTTCCCTTTCCTTTCCTTTCCTTTCTTTTCCTTTCCTTTCCTTTCCTTTCCTTTCCTTTCCTTTCCCTTTCCCTTTCCCTTTCCCTTTCCCTTCCCCTTCCCTCCCCTCCCTTTCCTTTCCTTTCCTTTCCTTTCCTTTCCTTTCCTTTCCTTTCCTTTCCTTTCCTTTCCTTCCCTTCCCTTCCCTTCCCTTCTCTTCCCTTCCCTTTCCTCCCTTCCCTTCCCTTCCTTCCCTTCCCTTCCTTTCCTTTCCTTTCCTTTCCTTTCCTTTCCTTTCCTTTCCTTTCCTTTCCTTTCCTTTCCTTTCCTTCCCTTCCCTTCCCTTCCCTTCCTTTCCTTTCCTCTTCCTCTTCCTCACCCTCTTCCTCCCCTTCTCTCCCCTCACCTCCCATCCTCTCATTTTTTTTCTTTTCATTTTGTTTATCTTCTCCTCTCCTCTCCTCTCCTCTCCTCTCCTCTCCTCTCCTCTCCTCTCCTCTTCTCATAGCTGCCCTTCTGATAAGGGAGTGACTCTGGGTGGCACATAACACTTAATTAAGAAAGAAAGCTGATTTGCACCAATTTATTTATTTATTACATTTATTTATTTACTACATTTATACGTTGCCCATCTCACTCTAAAATGACTCTGGGAGGCTTATAATTTAAAATCCTCAACACGGAAAATATTAAAAATGTAAAATACTTTAACAAAAAAATGGATGCTCTCTTGCAATAAGTTATATTTCTGTACTCAAGAAGATAAAGTACAGGAAAGGATCTTCTCTTCTCTTCTCTTCTCTTCTCTTCTCTTCTCTTCTCTTCTCTTCTCTTCTCTTCTCTTCTCTTCTCTTCTCTTCTCTTCTCTTCTCAGTTCTAGTTTGCTTCCCTCCTTGATGAGTTTACATCTGTTGCTTCCTATCCTGCTTTTACCACTTGTTCTCCTCTCTGGCATCTTGAAGGAACAATACACAAGTTTGAAAGTTTATTAGATTTCTATACTGCCCTTCTCCCGGGGGACTCAGGGCAGTGTACAGCCATATTAAAACACATGAATTTATAAAATTTAAAACCAATTAAAATCAGATATATAAAATTTGGCCAGCAATTTAAAACACACATACGCCCATTTAAAATTCATATTAGGACAGTCCGGCTTGCTGAAACAAAAGGGTCTTAAGGGCACGGCGAAAAGTGCGCAGGTCGGGGCTAAGACGAAGCTCTAGGGGCAGCTCATTCCAAAGGGCTGGTGCCCCCACAGAGAAGGCTCTCCCCCCGGATGTCGCTAGTCAGCATTGTTTGGCCGACGGCACCCTGAGGAGCCCCTCTCTATGGGAGCATATTGGCCGGTGGGAGGTTGTTGATGGCAGAAGGCGGTCTCGTATGTACCCCGGTCTTAAGCCATGGAGCACTTTAAAGGTGGTGACCAACACCTTGAATCGCACTCAAGACCACTGGGAGCCAGTGCAGATCGCGCAGGAGGGGTGTTACGTGGGTGCACCAAGTCACACCCATAACCACCTGCGCAGCCGCATTCTGGACCAGCTGGAGCCTCCGAGTGCTCTTCAAGGGGAGCCCCATGTAGAGAGCGTTGCAGTAGTCCAGACGGGACGTGACGAGGGCATGAGTGACCGTGCGCAGGGCATCCCGGTCCAGAAAGGGAAGCAACTGGTGCATCAGGCGAACCCGATAGAAAGCTCCCCTGGCCACGGCTGTCATATGCTCTTCCAAAGACAGCCGTGCATCCAGGAGAACACCCAAGTTGTGAGCCCTCTCTGAGGGGGCCAGGGTCTCACCCCCAATATTCAGCGATGGTGCCAGCTGACTATACCGGGACGCCAGGAGCCACAGCCACTCAGTCTTGGAAGGATTGAGTTTGAGCCTGTTTCTCCCCATCCAGATCCGCATGGCCTCCAGGCACTGGGACATCACGTCAAGGGCATCATTGGGGTGGTCAGGGGTGGAGATGTACAGCTGAGTGTCGTCAGAACAAGGTGCCTGTCCCCTTCCTCAGAGGAGTCCGACCTTGCTGTCCTCATCCACACTCCCCATCCGTTTCTCGCACTCAACGGTTAAAGCAATGAATCAATCAGAAATACATTTTCCATCACGTCACAGTTTTTCTTTTGTTTCTCCTCTCTCTCTCTCTCTCTTTCTCCTTCACCAATTTCTTTTCAAGTTCCCCTTGCAAAGCACTGGAAGTGGCCCCAATTATGTGCGTCTTTGGAATCTTGCAGAGCTGGGCTTTTGGCTTAAACGGGGGTAATTTCCACCGTGTGCTTTACATCAAAAATGAGGCTCAGTTTATTTCTTTAGATATTTACTTATTTGGTATAAACGGGCCTGCAGAAGGTCAGAACATACAATTACACCGAGGGGCTGGTTTAAGGTTTCATCAACAGGCTGTCATTATCAGCAATCCAACTGTCAGCCTCTCTAAGTGAAATTTCCATTTGTTGCTGCGGAGGGAAAAAAAACTACATATATCCAACCATTATTTCACTGTTTTATCCGTTCGCGACACCCACATCCACTACAAGATGTGACAAATTGGAGGCAATTCCTTTTCTTCCCAGAAGGCCATCTAAGGTCAGCTACATACTTACCTACGAAGAGTCTTCTGACAATATTGAAGGAATAGGAATAGGAATAGGAATAGAATGGAATAGAATAGAATAGAATAGAATAGAATAGAAATATGGAATGGAATGGAATGGAGTGGAGTGGAGTGGAGTGGAGTGGAGTGGAGTGGAGTGGAGTGGAGTGGAGTAGAGTAGAGTAGAGTAGAGTAGAATAGAATAGAATAGAATAGAATAGAATAGAATAGAATAGAATAGAATAGAATAGAATAGAATAGAAATATGGAATGGAATGGAATGGAATGGAATGGAGTGGAGTGGAGTGGAGTGGAGTGGAATGGAGTAGAGTAGAGTAGAGTAGAGTAGAGTAGAATAGAATAGAATAGAATAGAATAGAATAGAATAGAATAGAATAGAATAGAATAGAATAGAATAGAATAGAATAGAATAGATGGAATGGAGTGGAGTGGAGTGGAGTGGAGTGGAGTGGAGTGGAGTGGAGTAGAGTAGAATAGAATAGAATAGAATAGAATAGAATAGAATAGAATAGAATAGATGGAATGGAGTGGAGTGGAGTGGAGTGGAGTGGAATAGAATAGAATAGAATAGAATAGAATAGAATAGAATAGAATAGAATAGAATAGAATAGAATAGAATAGAATAGAATAGAATAGAATAGAATAGAATAGAATAGATGAAGTGGAGTGGAGTGGAGTGGAGTGGAGTGGAGTGGAGTGGAGTAGAGTAGAATAGAATAGAATAGAATAGAACAGAACAGAACAGAATAGAATAGAATAGAATAGAATAGAATAGAATAGAATAGAATAGAATAGAATAGAATAGAATAGAATAACAGAGTTGGAAGGGACCTTGGAGGTCTTCTAGTCCAACCCCCTGCTTAGGCAGGACACCCTACACCACTGTCATAATTTTAAACTGTTTTAATAGGGTTGCTGATTTTAATTTTATTTCATTGTGATTTGTATTGGAATTTGTCATTTTGTAAGCCGCCTTGAGTCCCCAGGGAGAAAGGCGGCATATAAATTGCAATAATAAATAAATAAATAAATAAATAAATACTTCAGACAAATCTTCTTAAAAACTTCCAGAGGTGGAGCCTTCACAACTTCTGGAGGCAAGCTGTTCCACTGGTTAATTGTTCTCACTGTTGGGAAGTTTCTCCTTCGTTCTAAATTGCTTCTCTCCTTGATTAGTTTCCACCCATTGCTTCTTGTTCTGCCCTCAGGTGCTTTGGAGAATAGCTTGACTCCCTCTTCTTTGTGGCAGCCCCTGAGATATTGGAAGACTGCTATCATGTCTCCCCTAGTCCTTCTTTTCATTAAACTAGACATACCCAGTTCCTGCAACCGTTCTTCATAGGTTTTAGCCTCCAGTCCCCTAATCCTCTTTGTTGCTCTTCTCTGCACTCTTTTTAGAGTCTCCACATCTTTTTTACATAAACATCTTCGTGCTCCTTCCCTTTGTTTTCCTCCTAACTCTTGGTTTAATTTCTACAACTTTACATCAAGGAGCAAGTTGGTTTCTCCCGAGAGATACCTTTTCCTTTCATATCCCCAAAATGTACTTTTCCAAAAAGCAACTTGGACTTTTCGGTGTTTCCTTTGAAAAAGTTTTGCTTCTCATCCAAGAAGGTTCTTCAGTTGAAGCTGAAGAAGCTTCTTGGCTGAAAAGTGAAACCCTTTTCAAAGGAAACGCCAAGAAAGTCCAAGTTGCCTTTCAGGGGAAAAACAAAATGAAACAAAAGCTCCTTTGGGAGAATCATGACTTGGATTATTGAGAATCTCCATAGACACCGTTCCTTTCATAGAACTTTTCTGCAGAAGAAGAACATAGAAAGGGAGAGATGATAGACAATAGAACCTATTAGATTAGGTGGGTTTTTTTGTTGTTGTTATTTGTTTATCATACTCTCTCTTCCAACATTGTGTTCTGTTCACTGTCTGCATTTCATGTTTCAGAAAGGGGTGGGTAGAGAAGGGATGGCTCCTTGCAAGCAGTGGGCTAGCTCAATTTGAGTGAGCAAGGGCCCTTCCAATACTATTATTATATGTTCTATGTTCCTATGTCTCTTCCCCTTTCCCTTATCCCTTCCCCTTCTCCTTCTCATCCTTCTCCCTCTCCCTCTCCCTCTCCCTCTCCTTTCCCTTCTCCTTTCCCTTCTCTTTCTCCTTCTCCTCTCCCTGTTCTTTTCTTTCTCTTTCTCTTTCTCTATCTTTATCTTTATCCTTCACTTCACTTCCCCTTCCCCTTCCCCTTCCCCTTCCCCTTCCCCTTCTCCTTCTCCTTCTCCCTCTCCCTCTCCCTTTCCTTCTCCTTCTCCTTCCCCTTCCCCTTCTCTTCTCCATCTCCTTCTCTTCTCCTTCTCCTTCTCCTTCTCCTTTTCTTTCTCCTTCCCTTTCTCTTCTCCATCTCCTTCACTTCCCCTTCCCCTTCCCCTTCCTCTTCCCCTTCTCCTTTCCCTGTTCTTCTCTTTCTCTTTCTCTATCTTTATCTTTATCCTTCACTTCACTTCCCCTTCCCCTTCCCCTTCCCCTTCTCCTTCTCCCTCTCCCTCTCCCTTTCCTTCTCCTTCCCCTTCCCCTTCCCCTTCCCCTCTCCTTCTCCTTCTCCTTTTCTTTCTCCTTCTCCTTCTCCTTTTCTTTCTCCTTCTCCTTCCCCTTCTCTTCTCCATCTCCTTCTCTTCTCCTTCTCCTTTTCTTTCTCCTTCTCCTTCTCCTTCTCCTTCTCCATTTCTTTCTCCTTCCCTTTCTCTTCTCCATCTCCTTCACTTCCCCTTCCCCTTCCCCTTCTCCCTCTCCCTCTCTCTCTCCCTCTCCCTCTCTCTTTCCTTCTCCTTCTCCTTTCTCTTCTCTTCTCCTTCTCCTGCTCCTTCTCCTTTTCTTTCTCCTTCTCTTTCTCCTTCTCCTTCCCCTTCTCTTCTCCATCTCCTTCTCTTCCCCTTCCCCTTCTCTTTTCCATCTCCTTCTCTTCTCCTTCTCCTTTTCTTTCTCCTTCTCCTTCTCCTTCTCCTTCTCCTTCTCCTTCTCCTTCTCCTTTTCCTTCTCCTTCTCCTCCCCCTCCCCCTCCCCCTTCCCCTCCCCCTCCCCCTCCCCCTTCCCCTTCTCGTATATAGGTACTGTGTACGGTCTCCTACTCAAGCAGGGGTTGGACTAGAAGACCTCCCAAGCTCCCTTCCAACTCTATTACTCTACGTTCTGCACTTCTGCGTTCCTACCCCTTCCCCTTCTCCTCTGAAAGAAATTTCAAGATCAATTCATTCTCAAGCAGGCAAAGTGAACAGACCCTTGAATCTATTTGCTTCTGAGCCAGGAGCAGAAACGGAGGCCTTCAGAAAGAGTCCAGATTAGCTGAAGCTTCTGTCACCATTTAAATGCCTCCAAACAGACAGACCAGCTGCCCTTGCGTACCTCCGGCAAGGATGAGAACTCCAACTTTGTCTTCGGAGGACGACTAATCGTTGGACTGAGCCCAGAAGCCAATTTCTCCTTCACTAATCATCCTGCAATGTTCTCCAGAAGAAAACAGTCAGGATAATAATAAGATGTGAATACCCCAAAAAAATTTAAAAAAGCAAAATAATAGAAAAAAATAATGCTGCTTGTTTCTAAACCCTTCAGTTCCTCGAAGTGAAAACTCATTTTAAGAAGATTATGCCGCATATATTAGAAGATGGCTTGATATGCGGCATTCAGATACCACCAAGGCTTTCGTTTTTGTTTTGTTTTTAAGATGTGGGGGGAAATAAGAACACCCCAAGAAAACAGGACAAAATAACGAACGCCAAATCCGAGGAAGAAAACAAAATTAAAACACAGGGACAACCGTAGAACAATGGCATCAGCGTTGGTTTCTATTTAGAGCAATTGCAGGAATTGTTTTCTGTGTGCCATAAATTCTTCTTTTGCTTAGAAGCGGCTGGGTGCAGCTGCTGGGAGAAATTGTCCATCACCAGATCATTGATCAACCACAGAAAGAACTTTCCTTCTTCCTTCTCCTCCTTTTCTCTAATTCTCCTCCTCCTTTTCCTTTTCCTTCTCCTTTTTCTCCTCCTGCTCCTCCTCCCCGCCTCCTTTTATTTCTTCGTGTTCTTCTTCTACTCCACCTCCTCTTCCTCCTCTTCCCCCACCTCCTCCTCCTCTTCCTCCTCCTCCTCCCCTCCTCCTCCTCTTCCTCCTCCTCCTTTTCCTTCTCCTCTTCTTCCTTGTCCTCCACCTTTTCTCCTCCTCTTCCTCCTCTTCCTCCTCCTCCTTTTCCTTCTCCTCTTCCTCCTTGTCCTCCACCTTTTCTCCTCTTTCTCCTCCTTCTCTTCCTCCTCTTCTTCCTCCTACCCCACCCCCTTCTCTTCTTCCTTCTCCTCCTCTTCCTCCTTCCCCTTCCCCCTCCTCCTTTTCCCCTCCTCTTCATCCTTGTCCTCCATCTTTTCTTCTCTTCCTCCTCCTCTTCCTCTTCCTCCTCCTCCTTTTCCTTCTCCTCTTCCTCCTTGTCCTCCACCTTTTCTCCTCTTCCTTCTCCTCTTCCTCCTCTTCCTCCACCTTCTTTTCTTCTCCTCTTCCTCCTTGTCCTCCACCTTTTCTCCTCTTTCTCCTCCTTCTCTTCCTCCTCTTCTTCCTCCTACCCCACCCCCTTCTCTTCTTCCTTCTCCTCCTCTTCCTCCTTCCCCTTCCCCCTCCTCCTTTTCCCCCTCCTCTTCATCCTTGTCCTCCATCTTTTCTTCTCTTCCTCCTCCTCTTCCTCTTCCTCCTCCTCCTTTTCCTTCTCCTCTTCCTCCTTGTCCTCCACCTTTTCTCCTCTTCCTTCTCCTCTTCCTCCTCTTCCTCCTCCTCCTTTTCTTCTCCTCTTCCTCCTTGTCCTCCATCTTTTCTCCTCTTCCTCCTCTTCTTCCTCTTCATCCTCCTCCTTTTCCTTCTCCTCTTCCTCCTTGTCCTCTACCTTTTCTCCTCTTCCTCCTCCTCCTCTTCATCCTCTTCTTCCTCCTCCCCCACCTCCTCCTCTTCTTCTTCTTCTTCCTCCTCCTCCTCTTCCTCCTTCTCCTTCCCCCTCCTCCTTTTCCCCCTCCTCTTCATCCTTGTCCTCCATCTTTTCCTCCTCCTCCTCCCCTTCCCCTTCCCCTCTCCCTTATATCAGTTCCTATAAGGTAGATCAGGCTAAGAAGCCAATGCCACTACTTTTATTGGAACATCTGTAGTTTACAGAATCTGGAATGTCTGGATGTGTTTCCCCCGTGCCACACTTTATCTAAGGAGTGGCTTGTTTGAGAGGTTTTCCAAAGTTACTTTCTCATTCACCTCTTATTTGACCATTGGCTTGATAGTGTCTTTTTTCCTGCCCTTCAAAGACCCTTCCCTAGACCTTCCACATATACCTCCTCCTCCTCCTCCTCCATTATTCTTCTTTACAGTCCATAATTAAAAAAAAACATTTTCTTCCTGGAAAACACACACATACACACACATACAGAGAGAGAGAGAGAGAGGGAGGGACGCAGGTGGAGAGAGAGAGAGAGAGAGAGAGAGAGAGATGGAGGGAGAGAGAAAGGGAGGGAGGGAGGGAGGGAGAGAGAGGGAGGGAGAGAGAGAGAGGGAGAGAGAGAGGGAGGGAGGGAGAGAGAGAGGGAGGGAGGGAGAGAGAGAGAGAGAGAGAGAGAGGGAGAGAGAGAGGGGGAGGGAAAGAGAGGGAGAGAGAGAGAGAGAGAGAGGGAGAATGAGAGAGAGAGAGAGAGAGAGAGGGAGGTGGTGTCTGGCAGTAGATTAATTGAGAACATCATGGAGATGCTAACTCTAAATGCTGGGCCATGCTTTTACTGGAACATATTTTTAAAAACCATTAATTCTAAATCATATTTCAGGAAATGAGAAACACAGCTAATCTACTGAACTCCTTAGAAGGGATTATTAAAAAAAATCTTTTGTAGGGAGAAAAAAACCACACCTTTCCTAACTTCTTTGCAAAAGACAACTATTTCAGGAGTGGCCAGCAGAGGGAGAATAGAAAGAAATGGAAAAAATGAATGTATGGTGGGTTTTTTTATTATTATTATTGAGAATGGCATCTAGATCTAAAAGAATCAACTCAGGAATGGGATATTATTGTTGGTAGCAGTCAGCCAGTTGTTTAAATGGGATTTGGCATTTTTGTCCACCTACTGACTCCTGGACTGCCATTTGTCAGAAATGGTGGAGGATCTCCTGCTTGAGCAGGGGGTTGGACTAGATGACCTACAAGGTCCCTTTTGTAAGTAACTATCTGTAAGTCCTTCCCAAGGACCTAGGATAGGCAAATATGGATGTTGGGTGTTATTAAAAATATCATCCCAGGATGTAAACTGTTCCGACTAAAGCTGCCTTTTGCAATGGACTGATAGAAGTCCATTTTGTAGAAGTATAGAATAGGTAGTACCTGGCTCAATAGTAGTAATTGCGACAGGGATTTTGAAGTCCTAATGGACAATCAAATCAATCAAATAGCAGCCAGCAGTATGCAGCAGCTGCCAAAAAAGCCAACACAGTTCTGGGCTGCATAAACAGAGGGATAGAATCAAGATCACGTGAAGTGTTAATACCACTTCATCATATCTTGGTAAGGCCTCACTTGGAATATGGCATTCAGTTTTGGTCTCCACGATGTAAAACAAGATGTTGAGACTCTAGAAAGAGTGCAGAGAAAAGCAACAAACATGAGTAGGGGACTGGAGGCTGAAACATATAAGGAACAGTTGCAAGAATTGGATATGTCTAGTTTAATGAAAAGAAGGACCAGGGAGTGACGTGATAGCAGTCTTCCAATATCTCAGAGGTTGCCACAAAGAAGAGGGAGTTAACCTATTCTCCAAAGCACCTGAAGGCAGGACGAGAAGCAACAGGTGGAAACTGATGAAGGAGAGAAGCAACTTAGAACTAAGGAGAAATTTCTTGACAGTTAGAACAATTAACCAGTGGAACAACTTGCCTCCAAAAATTGTAAATGCTCCAACACTGGAAGTTTTTAAGAAGATGTTGGATAACCATTTGTCTGACGTGGTGGAGAGTTTCCTGCCTGGGCAGGGGGTTGGACTAGAAGACCTCCAAGGTCCCTTCCACCTCTGTTATTCTACGTTCTAATGAGCTGCATAGACTACTTATTCTATTCTAAATGTTTTGAGGAATATGAAAAAGGCAAGATATTATATTTCCCCGAAGGGAGAAACATACTCTTAAACCAGCCCCAGTCTCCCTGCCACCAGGCAGAAACTGAGGAGGCCACTTTTTAGAAATGTAGACTTGGTAATCCGTTCAGGACAGGATATTTTGAAGCAAAGGCAGAATGGTAGGATTAGAACAAGCAGCCCCTCACCCAAGATCCAACACAGGACAAAAACCATTAAGCCACAATAGGAATTGCCCAACATCCTTTCAGAACACAAGCCCCCTTCATTGCACCATGCCCAGAGCAATCCAAACTTCAATAAACAATAAGGCAGAAGTTGACTAGATTACCTCAGAGAAGCACTTAGGATTTTTATTTCCTCTTTTGCCTATAGAGCCAGCTATGACCCCTACATAACCCCTACATGATGCCCAGTGGTGGGTTTCACATATTCTTACCACCGGTTTGCCACGCACGCACACACTCGCTTTGCTCGTGCGTGCCTTCTGTGCATTATCCCGGCCTTCCACGCACGTGCTTTGCTCACACGCGCACCTTGCATGCATGCACCCAGTCTCGAAAAGGTGGCTGAATAGGACAGCATTACGCCGCTACCAGTTCACCCGAATCAGTCCGAACTGGCTGAATACCACCTCTGATGGTATTCCCCATAGGAATCTAACAACAGCCAATAGAATATTAAAGGACATGTTCTTGCACAGGAACAGGAAGCTCAAATACCAAGCCCGAAAGAAGGTATAAAAACCCACCCACTCTCAACTCCATTTTGTCAGCTGCCCAGAATCACATGTGGTTCTGCTTCATCGGATTAACAGAGTAACAGAATTGGAAGGGACTTTATAGGTCATCTAGTCCAACCCCCCACTCAAGCAGGAGACCCTACACCATTTCTGACAAATGGCAGTCCACTCTTTTCTTGAAAGTCTCAAGTGATGAAGCTCCCACAACTTCCAAAAGTAACTTCTGTTCCATCGGTTGATTGTTCTCACTGTCAGAAAGTTCCTCTTCATTTCTAGCTTGAATCTCTCCTTGTTCAGTTTCCATCCATTGTTCCTTGTCTGACCTTCAGGTGCTTTGGAAAAGAGCTTGACCCCCTCCTCTCTTTGACAGCCCCTCAAATATTGGAAGACGGCTATCATGTCTCCCCTGGTCCTTCTCTTCACTAGACTAGCCATGTCCAGTTCTTGTAACCGTTCTTCATATGTTTTAGTCTCCAGTCCCCTCATCATCCTGGTTGCTCTTCTCTGCACTTTTTCTAGAGTCTCAACATCTTTTTTATAGTGTGGTGACCAAAACTGGATACAGTACTCTAGGTGTGGCCTTACTAAGGCTTTATAGAGTGGTATTAGTACCTCCCTTGAACTTGATTGTATCCCTCTCTTAAAGCAATTTAGGATTGCATTGGCTTTTTTTAGCTGCCTCTGTACACAGCTGGCTCATATTTAGCTGATTGTCCACTAAGACTCCAAGATCCCTCTCACAGTCACTGCTTTTAAGCCTGGTTTCCCCCAGTTTATATGTTTATATCATTAAACCATCTTTCCAATCGGCCTCCATGTTTCCAGTGTTTTACTCCCAGCTTGGAACAGAACTGAACCAGATGGATTTTCCTTCCAACAAGACCAGTGCTTATGGGTAGCATACCAATGCTAACTCCACAGCTTTATCTCATCTTGTATCACACACTAGCGTTATAAAAGGCACACTTCTCAGGGTGTATTATGCACTATTTAACACACCGACATCATCTTTGGATTTTGGCATCGTTTTATTTATTTATTTATTTATTTATTTATTATTTATTTATTTATTTATTTATTTATTTATTTATTTATTTATGTCATATTTCTATGCCATCCACTC
This sequence comes from Pantherophis guttatus, assembly GCF_059756535.1. NCBI lineage: Eukaryota > Metazoa > Chordata > Lepidosauria > Squamata > Colubridae > Pantherophis > Pantherophis guttatus. Next base: position 5,012,318 of record NC_142064.1, read on the forward strand.
TCCGAGGACTCTGGGCGGCTTACACCAAAGACAGTATACTAAATAGCATATTGCCCCCAACAATCTGGGTCCTCATTTTACCCACCTCGGAAGGATGGAAGGCTGAGTCAACCTTGAGCCGGTGAGATTTGATCCGCTGATCTGCTGGACTAGCAGTCAGCTGAAGTAGCTGCAGTACTGCACCCTAACCACTGCGCCACCTCGGCTTATAATAAGTTTTCTTTGGGGGGGGGGCTTCATCCGCTCTGAATGGACGGACCTCAATCTCTTTGTCTGTAAAAATGCAATTATCCTGCAAAAAGAAAAAAGAAAAAAAAACCTCAAAGGTAATTTTAAGGACTTTGTGTGAGTTGTGGGAGTGAAAATATTTATAAAGATGCAGGAAAACGGTTTACTTGGAAAATGAACGGAAGTTACGGAGCACCGGTTCCTGGTGCATTTATGCTCCGGGCAGCTAACCAGCTCACACTGTTTTTAAATGGTATTTAGCACCACAATGCTTGGATGCCCCCGCCAAGCAGAAGTCTTGCTGATTACGACTTCCATTACACACCAAAGTAACTGCCTATAAACTTGTTTGGTTATTTTCCTCTGCTTTGTTTTGTTTTTAAACCGGCCTGGAAAAGCATAAAATATAAATACATAAATAAATATTTATAATGCAGGGCTAGGGATGCTAAGTTTGTGCTTAAAGCCAGCGCAAGAAGGAATGAGATGGAATTGATCGGAGACAAGCTCAGGACCTCTGAGCTATGAATCCACATGGCTACAAAAGCCTGAAGGGTAATATTTTAGGAGGAACTGCTTGGGCCGCGTTCGGAGAAGGGCAGGAGTTAGAGATAAGGAGTCAAGAACAGAATAACAGAGTTGGAAGGGACCTTAGAGATCTTCTAGTCCAACCCCCTGCTTGAGTTTAGTTCTGTCATGCATGCATGCATGCCTTCCATCAGCCAGCTGGTCTTCAGATCTCTGCTGCTCATGCACGGACGGAATGCATGCATGTGGGGGGTGGGGCGCATGCAGGGGCTGCAACAGTGGTGGGTTGCCCCCAGTTCGGACCAGTTCACAAGAACCTGTTCTGTTCCGTTCCGTTCCGTTCCGTTCCGTTCCATTCCATTCCATTCCATTCGACTCCACTCTACTCTACTCTACTCTACTCTACTCTACTCTACTCTACTCTACTCTACTCTACTCTACTCTACTCTACTCTACTCTACTCTACTCTGTTCTGTTCAATGGGGCAACCCCTGAGACATTGGAAGACTGCTATTTTGTCACCCCTACTCCTTCTATTCATCAGACTAGACATACCCAATTCCAGCAACCGTTCTTCATATGTTTTAGCCTCCGATCCCCTAATCATCTTTGTTGCTCCTCACTGCCCTCTTTCCAGAGTCTCCACATCTTTTTTTATATCGTGGCGACCAAAACTGGATGCAGTATGAGAGATTCTATATTTAGGAGAAGGTGACACTGTCTAGCATTCATTCTTGTGAACCAACCAAGTGATTTTTCAGCACCGCCTCACAGTTTACAATGTATATATATATACATATAGTTTCAATTCTTCTGGTGTTCATTATTCATTGGCGTGAGGGGGGGGGAGAATAAGGACAGGACAATTTACACTTCCTGATTGCGAGCCAGACATTATTTATCATCACCTTTACCTATCTCCTATAAAGATGACAAATGAAGGTGTATTAATGGACCTTAAAACAATATGATGCATGGTCTCCCCAACTTGGAAAGTTTCGCTGAGTTGCATTTCCACTGTAATTAGTTTACTGCTTGTTGTCCTTTTTAATCAAGTCCTGTTTTAAGCAGCCATCAGAATAAGATCTGATTTTCTTTTTTTTTCCAAGAGAGGCCAAGAATCTTTTGGCATTCTGTTTAGCACTACAAAGAAAATACCCTGGGAATTATGTAACTCCAACATTTAGATAAATAAATAATCATGTTTAGCACCGAGGGTGTAAATCAGCAAACTTGAGGAGAAGGAGGTGAGCTCAAAAATAGCCCATAATGAGCTGCAAATATGCTCCCCCCGGAAGATTATTAGAAGTTGCAAGAGGAGAGAGAGAGGGAGGGAGGGAGGGATATATATATTTCGACTTTGTCGAAATGTTGCCAAGACACCTCCAATTTTACGCGGGAGAAAACCCGAATAACCAAAGACCTACTTACAAACACCCGCGAAAACCTCAGAAAACAAACAAACATATATATATGTGTAAGATTGAGAGTATCTTGGCGACGTTTCGACAAGGTCCCACTCATCATCTTCAGGTTGATGTCTTCAGATTCGTGCTTGTGCATGCTTGTGCGAGCTTCGTGCTTGCACAAGCATGAAGCCAAAGACACCAGCCTGAAGATGACGAGTGGGACCTCGTCGAAATGTCACCAAGATACTCTCAATCTTACACAGGAAAAGACCCGAATATGCCAAGACTTGCATACCTGTACTCATGAAAATCTACGAAAACACACATATATATACTGTATATATTACATGCTATTCTAAAAACGCGAGTTCCAGGTATATTAGTAAAAAAAGAAGCGAACATACTGCGAACTCCGGAACTTAAGATTTTAAAATTTTAAAAGAATTAAAATTTTATTTTACTAAGCTTTCATCAGCCATCTGCTGACATTGTCAGAGTATTAAACTACCATTACAGATATATATATATATATGATAGAATGATAATGGATAGATAGATAGATAGATAGATAGATAGATAGATAGATAGATAGATAGATATAGCAAAAATAGAGATCAACAGATGATAGCTATATGATGGTTATAGATAGAGGATAGATAGATGATAGACAGACAGACAGATAGATGGTAGATAGATAAGAGACAAGATAGATAGACAGACAGATAATGGATGGATGGATGGATGGATGAATAGATAGATAGATAGATAGATAGATAGATAGATAGATATAGCAAAAATAGAGATCAATGGATGATAGTTATATGATGGTTAGATATAGATAGATGATAGATGATAGACAGACAGACAGATGATAGATAGATAAGATATCTGTAAGAGAAAGAGAGAGAGGGAGAGAGAGAGGGATGATAAAGACGTAGATAAAATATATAATATCAAGTAAATCTGAGATGGATGGATGAATAGATGGATGATAGGTAGGTAGACAGATAGAAATAGTAGATAATAGATGGATCTAGATAGATGGAGAGATGCATGGCTATATAGATAGTTCAATAGAAATAGATGATAGAGTGACAGAGATGCAAATAGATGCAGGTAGATTTAGAGACATATAAGAGAGAGAGATGATAAAGAGATAGAGAAATGACATAAATCTGATTAGATAGCTAACTGATCGATCAGTTTTAAAACCACAACAAAGAAAACAAAATAAATGTAAAATATATTTCCAGCATAAATTGGGTAAAAGAAAACGGAGTACTAAAATACATACGGGCTATATCAATATTCAGATAAATGCATTGCCTTTACATGATACTCCCATCGGTTCCATATAATGGCTTCTTAGCAGAACTGCCTTGTGTATAAACTCTACAAACTCTTCTGCTCACAATTGTACGCATTAGGGGCCAGGAGGAAATAGGACAGTTTGCGATTCAAATCCCAGTGGGCTCTTCTTTCAAGTAGGGATTTTTAAATATCTAAGCTAAAACAAAAAAAGGGCATCGTAATTAAAAATAACTCCGGCCACCTCTATTGCATTGATTAACTTCTGCTGATCCGTCACATATCAAAGATGCATGCATCAAAATGCAAACACACTACTTGATTCTCAAAATGGGAATCAGAATAAGGAAGATCAGAGATTTATTTTTATTTTTTTGCAGGGTTTCACATTCTTTCCACATCACACCTGCCATTCAGAAGGAGCCAAATATTTAGGCAGAAATGGGTAGAAGCTTATAATCTGTAATATTTGTGAAGAAGAGAGTTGGAAGGGACCTTGGAGGTCTTCTAGTCCAACTCCCTCCTTAGGCAGGACACCCTATACCATTTCAGACAAATGGTTGTCCAATCTCTTCTTTAAAAACTTCCAGTGTTGGAGCATTCACAACTTCTGGAGGCAAGTTGTTCCACTGGTTAATTGTTCTCACTGTCAGGAAATTTCTCCTTAATTCTAGGTTGCTTCTCTCCTTGATAAGTTTCCACCCATTGCTTCTTGTCCTGCCCTCAGGTGCTTTGGAGAATAGCTTGACTCCCTCTTCTTTGGGGCAGCCCCTGAGATGTTGGAAGACTACTATCATGTCTCCCCTTGTCCTTTTTTTCATCAGACTAGGCCAGTGGTGGGTTTCAAAATTTTTTACTACCGGTTCTGTGGGTGTGGCTTGGTGGGCATGGCTTGGTGGGCGTGGCATGGGAAGGATACTGTAAAATCTCCATTCCCTCCCCACTCCAGGGGAAGGTTACTGCAAAATCCCCATTTCCTCCAGATCAGCTGGAACTCGGGAGGCAGAAAATAGATGGTGGCGGGGCCAGTCAGAAACTTTACTACCGGTTTTCCAAACTACTCAAAATTTCTGCTACCAGTTCTCCAGAACTGGTCAGAACCTGCTGAAACCCACCTCTCGACTAGACGTACCCAGTTTCCTGAAACTGTTCTTCATATGTTTTATCCTTGAGTCCCCTCATCCTCTTTGTTGCTCTTCTCTGCACTCTTTGTAGAGTCTCAACATCTTTTTTTTACATCGTGGCGACCAAAACTGGATGCAGGATTCCAAGTGTGGCCTTACCAAGGCCTTATCAAGTGGTACTTACACTTCACGTGATCTTGATTCTATCCCTCTGCAGCCTAGAACTGTGTTGGCTTTTTTGGCAGCTGCTGCACACGGCTGGCTCATATCTAAATGGTTGTCCACTAGGACTCCAAGATCCCTCTCACAGTTACTACTATTGAGCGAAGTACCACCTATACTGTATCTGTGCATTTGGTTTTTCTTGCCTAAATGTAGAACCTTACTTTTTTCACCATTGAATTTCATTTTGTTAGATAGCACCTAATGTTCAAGTCCATCAAGATCCTTCTGTATCTTAAGTCTATCATCTGGAGTGTTGGTTATTCCTGCCAGTTTGGTGTCATCTGTGTCCGTTTGTGATTTCTTTTTCTTTCTTTTTTCTGTCATGGTGAAGTTCAGCATCAGACAACAGCAGGCCAGGGCAAATTTGTAGTTCTGATCAAGCGAACATAAAACAAAGCAAATTCACATGTTGGTAAAATAAAGTTTAGATCTCCTACTAGCATGCTATGTAAAGTATCTGAAGATTCGTGAATAATCAGAAATGCAGAAGAAAACGCTCCATAATGAACTACATATCGAGTTGAATCTATAAGGTCCTTAGTGCTCTCTGAGCTTGAAGTCTGTAGAGCTTCTCAGTCATCCAAGTCATGGTTGTCCCAAAGGTGCTTTTTCAGGAGGCAACTGGACTTTCTCGTTTTTTTCATTTGAAGATGTTTTGCTTCTCCTCCAAGAAGTTTCTTCAACTCTGACTGTGTGGTGGGGAATGGAAGGATTTATATTCCTTGAAGACAGCTGGTCACCTGCCTCCTTTTGGAGGGTCGTTGAAGCACTTGGAGGTTTACCTGTGTCCTCAGGGTCACCTGAGTGGTGCAAATGGTTTCTGTAGTCTGCAAATTTTACTCTGGAAATCCATTCCTTTGAATGGGGTGGAAGTAGGAATGGATTTTCAAAGGAAAAAGTGCCAGAAGGGAGGGGTTTTCTCTCTGTTTATATCTTTATGGTTGGTTGTTTTCTTGCAGATATTTCATGACCCAATGAGGTAACATCATCAGTGCTACAAGGGAGAGGGGGGTTACTCTCTGTTTCTATCTCTAAAATTGGTTATTTTCTTGCAGACGTTTCATGACCCAACTAGGTTGCATCATCAGTGCTAGAGGGGAGTATGGTTTGATTTCTGTTTATATACAAGTGGTTTGGCTAGAAGAGAGTATTTGTATCTCAAAATCTATGGGGTCTTTGGTGCTCTCTAACCTTTGTTGTCTTGGGGCAGTCATTTCTTTGAGCCTTGGTGGCGCAGCAGACTAAAGCGCTGTTAAGTAGCACCAGCTGCCTGCAATTACTGCGAGTTCAAATCTCACCAGGCTCAAGGTTGACTCAGCCTTCCATCCTTCCGAGGTAGGTAAAATGAGGACCCGGTTTGTGGGGGCAATAAGATGACTTTGTATAAAAAAGAACACCGCTGGGGGGGGGGGCGAAAGCCCTACTAAGCAGGTATATACAAAAGTATGAAGGCTATTGCTTAACGCATTGCAAGCCGCCCCGAGTCTCTGGAAAAGGGCGGCATATAAATCGAACCAAATAAATAAATAAATAAATTTCACGAACAAACTAGGTAACATCAGTGCCAGAAGAGTAGTGGAGTTCGCCCACTGTAACCCCAACTCTTCCAGCACTGATATTGCTACCTAGTTTGGTCATGAAATGACTGCTCCAAAACAACCAAGTATGAAGAGGAGAGGGAGAGAGAGAAATGGAAGAAATGGGAAAGGAGGGAAAGAAAGGGCAGGGGAGAGGAGTAGGAGAGAAGGAGAGAATAGGGGGAAAGAGGGGAGGAGCGGAGGAAAGGAAGGGGGAGTAGGAAAGAGGAAGGAGAGGAGGAGGAAGGAAGTAGAAGAGGAGAGGAGGGGAGGGAGGGAAGGGAAAGGAAGAAAAAGGAGAAGAAGGTTTGTTGTGAAACGAGGGGAAAAGAAAGGGTAGAAGAGCAACCCTGAATGCAATTAAAATGTCTTATTTGTAGGCTTTCTTTAAGAAAATATGTATATGTATGATTAATTATGTATAAAAGTGTACATTTACATCATTTGTATAAGAAATAAAAATTTCAAAAAATTTCAAAAACAAAACAACCAAGTTCAGAGAGCTACAGTTTATACCTATAGTTTAGTTCTCCCCCCCCCCCCAATAACATGTATTATCTCAGAAACCCAGTTATTTTTACTAACATTAAACTAGGGGAATTAACTGTTGCCTTAAAGGATGAAATCATAGTTCAAATGACCTTGACACCCGGTCCAATCCAATGTTTCAGGCTGCTTATCCTGTCATTCTGCAGTTTTCTGATTCCTATGAAGGAGAGAAGCTACCTAGAACTAAGGAGAAACTTTCTAACAGTGAGGACAATTAAGCAGTGGAACAGAAGTTGCCTTCAGAAGTTGTGGGTGCTCCATCACTGGAGGTTTTTAAGGGCAGGCTAGACCGAGTGTCAACAACCTGCGGCTCCGGAGCCACGTGTGGCTCTTTGGGCCCTGTGCTGCGGCTCCCTGTCCCATCACTGGCTGGCCCCGCCCTTCGCCCTCCCCTCCCAGTCACTCCTCGCCTGGCCTTGGAAATCCGAGATACAGAGAGATGGGGGAAGAGAGGGAGAGAGGGAGACATAGATACACACAGGGGGGGTAGAGAGAGAGGAGGAGAGAGAGAGATATACAGAGGGGGGAGAGAGGGAGAGAGAGAGACATAGATACACACAGAGGGGGGGTAGAGAGAGAGGAGGAGAGAGAGAGAGAGATACAGAGGGGGGAGAGAGGGAGAGGGAGAGAGAGACATAGATATACAGAGAGAGAGACAGAGAGAGGGGGAAAGGAGGAGATATATATAGAGAGAGAGATACAGAGAGAGGGGGAGAGAGGGAGAGGAAGAGACATAGATACACACACAGAGAGAGAGAGACAGAGAAAGGATGAGAGAGAGACATAGAGAGATATAGAGAGAGGGGGGAGAGAGGGAGAGGGAGAGAGAGACATAGATACACACACATAGAGGGGGTAGAGAGAGAGGAGGAGAGAGAGAATCAGAGATACAGAGAGGGGGGAGAGAGAGAGAGAGGGAGACATAGATACACACAGAGAGAGAGACAGAGAGGGGGGGAGAGACATAGAGAGATACAGAGAGGGGGGAGAGAGGGAGAGGGAGAGAGAGAGACATAGATACACACACAGAGAGAGGGGGATTAGAGAGAGAGGAGGAGAGAGAGAGAGAGATACAGAGGGGGGAGAGGGAGAAGGAGAGAGAGACATAGATACACAGAGAGAGAGAGCGGGGAGAGAGAGGATGAGATATATATATAGAGAGAGATACAGAGAGAGGGGGAGAGAGGGAGAGGGAGAGACATAGATACACACAGGGGGGGTAGAGAGAGAGGAGGAGAGAGAGAATCAGAGATACAGAGAGGGGGGAGAGAGAGAGAGAGGGAGACATAGATACACACAGAGAGAGAGACAGAGAGGGGGGGAGAGACATAGAGAGATACAGAGAGGGGGGAGAGAGGGAGAGGGAGAGAGAGAGACATAGATACACACACAGAGAGAGGGGGATTAGAGAGAGAGGAGGAGAGAGAGAGAGAGATACAGAGGGGGGAGAGGGAGAAGGAGAGAGAGACATAGATACACAGAGAGAGAGAGCGGGGAGAGAGAGGATGAGATATATATAGAGAGAGAGATACAGAGAGATGGGGGAAGAGAGGGAGAGAGGGAGACATAGATACACACAGGGGGGGTAGAGAGAGAGGAGGAGAGAGAGAGATATACAGAGGGGGGAGAGAGGGAGAGAGAGAGACATAGATACACACAGAGGGGGGGTAGAGAGAGAGGAGGAGAGAGAGAGAGAGATACAGAGGGGGGAGAGAGGGAGAGGGAGAGAGAGACATAGATATACAGAGAGAGAGACAGAGAGAGGGGGAAAGGAGGAGATATATATATAGAGAGAGATACAGAGAGAGGGGGAGAGAGGGAGAGGAAGAGACATAGATACACACACAGAGAGAGAGAGACAGAGAAAGGATGAGAGAGAGACATAGAGAGATATAGAGAGAGGGGGGAGAGAGGGAGAGGGAGAGAGAGACATAGATACACACACATAGAGGGGGTAGAGAGAGAGGAGGAGAGAGAGAATCAGAGATACAGAGAGGGGGGAGAGAGAGAGAGAGGGAGACATAGATACACACAGAGAGAGAGACAGAGAGGGGGGGAGAGACATAGAGAGATACAGAGAGGGGGGAGAGAGGGAGAGGGAGAGAGAGAGACATAGATACACACACAGAGAGAGGGGGATTAGAGAGAGAGGAGGAGAGAGAGAGAGAGATACAGAGGGGGGAGAGGGAGAAGGAGAGAGAGACATAGATACACAGAGAGAGAGAGCGGGGAGAGAGAGGATGAGATATATATATAGAGAGAGATACAGAGAGAGGGGGAGAGAGGGAGAGGGAGAGACATAGATACACAGAGAGAGAGAGAGACAGAGAAAGTGGGAGACAGAGAGGAGGAGAGAGAGACATAGAGAGATATAGAGAGGGGGGAGAGAGGGAGAGGGAGAGAGAGAGACATAGATACAAAGAGAGAGGGGGGAAGGAGAGAGAGGAGGAGAGAGAGAGAGACATAGAGAGATACAGAGGGGGGAGAGAAAGAGAGAAAAGGGTTTTGTGTTTCCCGGTGTTTTTTAACAACCGGTTCTCTGCCCTAATGACCAGCTAGGTAGGCGTGGCTAGGGGGGTCATGTGACTGGGTGGGAGTAAGTGATATTGAGTTGGCCACGCCCACCCAGGCTTTGTGGCTCCCGTTGTTGTTTTTTTCTGTGGGAAACGGGTCCAAATGGCTCTTTGAGGGTTTAAGGTTGCAGACCCCTGGGCTAGTCAGCCATCTGTGTGAACTGGTATAGGTTCTCCTGCTTGAGTAGGGGGTTGGACTAGAAGACCTCCAAGGTCCTTTTCAACTCTGTTATCATGTTAATTAACTGGTGGAACAGCTTGCAGAAATTGTAGATGTTTCATCACTGGAGGTTTTTTTTAAAAAAATAGATTGGACTGCCATCTATCCGAAATGGAATAGGGGTTGAGCAGGGGGTTGGACTAGAAGACCTCCAAGGTCCCTTCCAGCTCTAATCTGATTGATTTGCACCTGCGGATCCTTTCCCATCATTGATCTCGAAGACAAAGCATCGTTTATTTCAACCGACACGATTTCATTTTTATGGCCTCGCTCACAGCTCATTGATTAGCAGACGCTGGGCAGGAAATGTAGCCGGTCAGTTAATCACTTTCCTGCTGCTGGAATTAACGAAGAGCTGAAGTCATAACCAAGGACCAGTATAGACTCTTACCCCAAACTGGTAGAGGAAATCAAAATTTCCTCTGGTTTCCTGCCTCCCTGGATGAGCGGAAATGAGATGGACAATAATAAATACTTATAATAGCTCTGAAACCATATTTCGCCGCAGGGAGGCCAGGAAATTGTTGAAGCCATTCAGTTCCATGAAGGAAGCGATTTTTAGAAAGGAGCCTAGAGAGGGGTATGTGTGTGTTTGTTTTAAATCTTCACATTTGTACTAAAAGCTGCTCAGGGTTCTTTGGGAAATTGGTAGGGAAATAACTTTTAAAAAGAAAAACCTGGTGCGTTCTCCAGTGTTTCTGGTATTTTGGAACCGTTCTGTGGATGGCAGGTCAACGGTTGATCAAGTTCAAGCAGGAAAGAGAACTAGGGACAAAAATGGAAAAGGAATAACTCTGCCAATGGGGTTGCCCCAACCCACTTATGCTGGCGGGAGGGTACTGCTGCAGACATCAATCAATCAATCAATCAAACAAACAAACAAACAATCAGAATACAGCTGGAAGGGATCTTTGCTTAAGCAGGAGACTCTATACCAGAGGTGGGATTCACAAAATGTACCGACCGGTTCGCCCAGCACTGGAAATGTGACCTCCATGCATGGGCCCGACCTCCAACACACGCGCTTTGCTTGCGTGTACACCTTCGGTGCATGCGCCCAGCCTCAAAAATGTGCCTAAATAGGACAGCATAGAGCCGGGCCACCCGCAATTCCAGCTACCAGTTCACCGGAACCGGTGCGAACCGGCTGAATACCACTTCTTCAAGTCAGATGAGAAACTTTTTCAAAGGAAAACAACAACAAGAAAGTCCAGTTTCCTTTTTGGAAAAAGCATCTTTGGGACAATCGTGACCTAGATCAGGGGTCAGCAACCTGCGGCTCTGGAGCCACATGTGGCTCTTTCACCCCTCTGCTGCGGCTCCCTGTCACTCAAAATATGCGTCACAGCTGCCAATGTGCGACACCTGCCGACATGTGATTTATTGAGCTTTTCAACCCCCGGTAGGCCAACCATGGATAAATTCCAAGAAAAGAAAAGTTTCAGAAGAAAACAGAACATTTAATTCAACTACGTATGCTAGTTTTGTGGCCGCTCAAGAAATAGTCAGGCACGGGAAGGGTTTTGTGGCTCCCGGTGTTTTCTTTTCTGTGGGAAACAGGTTCAAATGGCTCTTTGAGTGTTTAAGGTTGCAGACCCCTGACCTAGATGATTGATAATCTCCATAGACAAGTATCTCTGTTATTATTTGTGTTTTTGTAAGCTACCTAGAGTCAGTTGATCATGAAACGGGCTCCATATAAATTTGATAGAGAAATAAATGAATTCCGTATGCATCAACCGAAAGTGTTCTTTTCTTTTAAATCAATGAGCGTTGAGATTTACAAATTCAGCCCGTTGAGTGTGGAATTCAGCATAAATCTAGAAGGGAGTGAGCTTCTAACTCCCACTCTCTGTGAATTCATTTCAGCTTTCACGAACACAGATGCTTGACTCCAATTATAGCTATGGGGTTTGTTCATGTGTAAATAGAAGGTATTAGCCAGTTAATGTTAACCATCGGCAGGGGGAAATAACCACAACTCTTCCCTTCACACGCAACTCACAGGTGTCTCACCAATATCTAGTTTGCCACTGTGAAAAAATCCAGCGATTGGATCAGACAAAGCTTCAATGTAATTTGACATTGATTTTCTTATGCTGTTATATTTCTCCAAACCATGAAACCCTTTATTATCAGTGAAATATTCAACAGTTATAGTCTTCTTAAGGGCCTTATCACAGCCTTAGGAGCCTGTAGTCTAAAACATACGATGAATGGTTGCAGGAACTGGGCATGGCTAGTCTAGTGAAGAGAAGGACCAGGGGAGACAGGAGAGCAGTCTTCCAATATTTGAGAGGCTGCCACAGAGAGGAGGAAGGGGATCAAGCTATTCTCCAAAGCACCTGAAGACCAGACAAGGAATAATGGATTGAAACTGATCAAGGAGAGATTCAACCAAGAAATAAGGAGAAATTTTCTGACAATGAGGACAATCAGCCAGTGGAACAGAAGTTGCCTTCAGAAGTTGTAAAATTTCCATTCCGTCCCCAATCCAGGGGAAGGATACTGCAAAATCCCCATTTCCTCCCGATCAGCTGGGACTCGGGAGGCAGAGAATAGATGGGGGTGGGACCAGTCAGAATTTTTACTACCGGTTCTCCGAACTACTCAAAGTTTCCACCACCGGTTCTCCAGAACTGGTCAGAACCTGCTGAAACCCACCTCTGAAGGTCAGCCAATGAATAGGCATGGCAACAGGTCAGCCAATGAGGGCTGTTTGGAAACTGAAACTTAAGCAAGAAGTCTGGGCGTGGTTTAGCTGTGCTGAGCTCTGAGTCTGCTGCTCTGAGCAAACACTAGTCTGTCTGCTGAGTTGAAAGTGAGGCTGTTCTCTGGCTGTTGGTATTGTATATTTATTTCATGTGTTGTATTATGTATAAAGAGACGTTCATGAATCCTGCTGAATCAGTTACCAGTGTCTGCTTTCTGGATTTGATTTCTGCAACAAACTCTGATAAGCTTCGTCACCGGAAGGTTTTAAGAAGAGGCTGGACAGTCACTTTTTTTTTTAAATTTGATTTATATTCCGCCTTCTCCGGAGACTCAGGGCGGCTTACAATGCATTAAGCAATAGCCTTCATACTTTTGTATATTTATACAAAGTCAGCTTATTGCCCCCACAACTGGTTCCTCAATTTACCTACCTTAGAAAGGATGGAAGGCTGAGTCAACCTTGAGCATGGTAAGATTCGAACCTGCAGTAATTGCAGGCAGCTGTGTTAATAACAGGGTGCTTTAGACCACTGTGCTACCAAGGCTCTTGTCTGAAATGGTATCGGATATCCTGTTTGAGCCAGGGGGCCGGACTAGAAGACCTCCAAGGACCCTTCCAGCTCTTTTCTGATTCTGATTCAGCAAAGTGGCAAGTTATAGATCAGAAATCGTAAGATACAATCAGAAATCATAAGATGCAAATAAACAAGGATGTTAATAAATAGGATGTAAGTATATATAACAATTTAGTTTAAAAGAATGCTCAAGATGGTTATACAAGAATAAGTGAATGATTATGAAGATTGAATTTAAAAGTAAAGATAACTGTCGATGCAGAAAGTTGTAAAATAGTATATAATGTTGTTATTTATGTTTTGTATTTTACTGGTTGGTGTATGTTCTCTTTTCTTTCTCTTTTTTCATTTTTTGTCTTTTTCTATTATGTTTTTGGTTTTAAAAATGTAAAATATACAATAAAAACTATATATATATATATATATATATATATATATATATATATATATATATATATAAGAAATAAACAGTGATCAATCATAAAACACCAATAGGAGAAGTACTAAGACAGATGATGAAAAGATGATGAGAAAGATAAGAACCCCAAGAGCCCCACAATGTTCTCCCAGGGAATTCTGGGAAAAAAGTCCAGATATTTTCAAGTTGCTCAGGTTGAGAACGATTGGATTGAATGATGCTTTCGTCCCTTCTAAGGCTTCAATTCACCGTTTCTCTGATTCACTTTTGCAGATCTGGGTTGCATGCAGCAACTAGCTTTTGCCCTGGCAATTGCATTCTTGTGTGTTTGCCAAATACCGAATTTCATTTGCTACATAGCCACCCAAAGATGTGGCAGATTTCACTGCCTTTCCTTCGCCTCTCTGGGCTGAATTTCCACTTCTCTTCTGCTTTGTGCCATATGAATGCTAACATGCTTGTGAAGAAGGCACAGAAGAGGCTGTACTTCCTGAGAATGCTCAGGAAAATAAAACTATCTGAGCATCTACTTCTCTCTTACTATTGCAGCACCATTGAGTGTCCTGACATACGGCATTCTTGCATAGTTTGGGGGCAGCTCTGCAGTGGAGATAAAACTCTACAGAGAATCATTAAAACTGCCCAGAATATCATCGGACTCCAGCTAACAGCCCTGGACGACATCTTTGGATCTCGCTGTTTGAGAAAGTTGCATAACATTCTCAGAGACTCTTCCCATCCTGCTTACAATCTTTTTGGACTGTTGCCTTCTGGCAGAAGATACAGAACAATTAAAATTCGGACCACACGTTTTCTGAATAGTTTTTATCCCAGAGCTATAATTGCTCTCAACAATGAACTAAAGGACCACCATCAGTGAGCTATTGGACAGCATTACTTGGTCTCTTGTGTGGATGTTTGGGTGGTTTAGCGGTGGGGAATTTGTGGTGGGTGGGGGCGTGTTTCGGGATTGTTATGTGTTGGACCTGGTCTTTGGGTGTTAAGTGAATTTCGTTGTATGGGTATACTGTGTATACACATACAATGACAATAAAATATTATTATTATTATTATTATTATTATTATTATTATTATTATTATTATTATTATTATTATTATTATTATTATTATTATTATTATTATTATTATTATTATTATTATTATTATTATTATTATTATTATTATTATTATTATCAGCAGAACTTTTTGATGTAGGGAAACTACTGTGAAAGACAATGGAAAGACTTGGTTTCTTAACAAGAGAGAGATGACAACATACTACAGTTGTTTTCACATCAAGATTTGTCAAATTGTTTCAAATTGTGAGAAACGGACAAATAGCCTATTGGACTACCAGAGTCCATCGATCACAGAAGGATAATGGTGAAGGTTCCCCTCGCACATATGTGCTAGTCATTCCCGACTCTAGGGACCAGTGCTCCTCTCCGTTTCAAAGCTAAAGAGCCAGTGCTGTCCAAAGATGTCTCAATGGTCATGTGGCCGACATGACTTAACGCAAAAGGCGCACAGAATGCTGTTACCTTCTCACCAAAGGTGGTCCCTATTTTCCTACTTGCATTTTTTTTTTACGTGCTTTTGAGCTTCTAGGTTGGCAGAAGCTGGGACAAGTCATGGGAGCTCATCCCGTTACGTGGCACTAGGGATTTGAACCGCTGAACTGTCGAACTTTCGATCGACAAGCTCAGTGTCTTAGCCACTGAGCCACCGCGTCCCTCCTCAGAAGGACAGCAGGCTCTAAAAAAGCTACAAGAACCAAAGTTTTAGATAGAAAGTTTTCAAAGTGTATCAGAACTATTTGTCATCCTGATGAGCCGTTGCTGTGAAATGTGATTTTGCAAAGTACGTAGTTTTGAATTATATTTGGAAGCAGAACGTTGAAACTGTGAGAAATAGGGAACTGAAAGTAGCCAATGGAGAGAGGTTTTGAGATGTACACGGGTATATGTGGAGACTGACTGTCAGTAAGTCAGAACAAGGAAGTCAGTTGTAAAATGTGTGCGGAAAAGTATAAAAAGAGTGTCTTGTGATGAATTCATGGCCACTGGCCATAGCTACTCCTCTCTGGACCTAGCTATCGTCTCTGGACCTCATTGCAATGGGTTGTTGATATAAGTTGTAAGGGAAGGAGAAGAGATGGTGCCCCAATACAAAGGGGGAAAAAAAAACCCTCCACAATATTTGAGGGAGCCCACAAATACTTAGGTAGAAAATGTGGAAATCCAGAGAATCAAAAGAAAACCCGAATAGAAATATTGGCTCAAAGATATTTTCTTTCATTGGAGACTGAATGTAAAACACTGACTGACATTGATTAATCCTGAAAAGTACGGAGGCCAAACCTGTCCAAAGGCAATTATTCCAGCTTTTATTCTTTTCGCAAAAGCTAATTGGACTGACAATGAAATGTTTTTACAGGACTGGAGGCAGACTGACAGGTGCTTGTAGGACAGCGTGATGGCTATAAGGCCTTTCTTTTAATAAGAGGAAACAAGGGTAGGAGGGAAAATGTTATTTCCATCTACTAGATCTGTCCTCGTTTTGTTTATATATTTTTTTTCTGATAGATCAGCACACTCCAAGATTCCTGGAAGTTGACAACATCTTGCTCCTTCTTCTTTTCATTCTCCTCTCCTACTCCTGCCTTTTATTTTTGTCTTCTTCTTTTATTTCTCTCTTAATTTTCCTGATACCTTCCTTTCATTTTCTTCTTTTCTTTCTGTCTCCATCTTCTTACCTTCTCCTTCTTCTCCTTCTTATACATTTATTTCATTTTTTCATCTTTTCTTTCTGTCTCCATCTTTCCTCCTCCTCCTCCTCCTTCTCCTCGTCCCTATCCTGTCCTTCTCCTTCTCTTTTTCTTTCTCGTCCTTATGCCTTCCTTTTATTTTCTTGCTTTCTTTCTCGGTTTCCATTTTCCTTCTCCTTCTCCTCCTTATATTTCCCTCTTATTTTCTCTTCTCTTCTTTCAATGTCTCCATCTTCCGTCCTTCTTTTCCTTCTCCTTCTCCTTCTTATACATTTCTTTCATTTTTTTCCTTCTTTTCTGAAAGGTGTTTTTTTCCCACAAAAGAATTGAACTTTCTTTGTTTTTCCTTGAAGACATATCACTTCTCATCCAAGAAGCTTTTTTTGATTCTAACTGAACAATCCTGATTTCCCCCACCATTCAGTTAGAACTGAAGAAGCTTCTTGGATGAGCAGTGAAATTTCTTCAAGGAAAAACAAAGAAACTCCAGTTGCCCTTTGAAAAAACACCTTTGGGATAACCATGACTGAGCATCTCTATAGAGTTTTCTTCTTTTCTTTCTCTGTCTCCATCTTTCCTCTTCTTCCTCCTCCTCCTCCTCCTCCTCCTCCTCCTCCTCCTCCTCCTCCTCCTCCTCCTCTTCTTTTTCTTCTTCCTCTTCTTTTTCTTCTTTTTTCTTCTTCTTCTCCTTCTTTTTCTTTTTCTTCTTCCTCTCTTCCTCCTCCTCCTCCTCCTCCTCCTCCTCCTCCTCCTCCTCCTCCTCCTCCTCCTCCTCCTCCTCCTCCATCTCCAGCAGCTCTCTTAAATATTAAGCACCTTGCCAGAAACAAAAACAATCATGTTTTAATCGCTTACCTGAATATCACAAGCAGGGGGCATAATCTGAATCTTGGCAGAGCTTCAAATCCAGCAATCTTGTATGTGTATTCATGTGTATGCCTATTTCTCTTCCACTCTTTGAATTCAAAATGAATGCACTTAGAAGACCCTGTGCGTGGGTCGTGAGAAAAAAAAGGAGAACGGAGAACAAACAAGCAAGCAAAATCTATGAAAACAAACAAGACCTTCCCAAATGAAACAATTTACCTGCAGTTATCCAACAGCCTTCTGTCCCAAAGATGCTTTTTCAGGAGGCAACTGGATTTCCTTGTTTTTTCCTTTTGAAGACATTTTGCTTCTCATCCAAGAAGCTTCTTCAGCTCTGACAGGAGAGTGGGGGAATGGAAGGATTTGTATTCCTTGCAGACAGCTGGTCATTTGCATCCTTTTAGAGAGTCATTGAAGCACTTGGAGGTTTATCTCTGTCCCCAGAGCCACCTGAGTGGTGCTCCTAGTTCCTGTCGTCTGCATTATTTTTCCTCTGGAAATTTATTCTCAATTTCAATGGGACTGATTCCCAACTAGATTTTTTTTTATGATTGCAAATAGCAAATATTGGTACAGCAATTTAAAATAATAATAATAAGGATGTTGGGGGGAAAAAAGGGTGTGTGTGTATATGTTCATTTCCATCATATTAAAATGCCTGGGGAATAGAAATGAGAATTTAGCTGTAGACAGTGTTTATATAAATGTGTAGGAAGTATGTACAGTAGTGGCCAAAATTGTGGAAACCTTTTGGGAAAAGTGTATTTTTGAGGTTTGATGGCTAATAATACCACTTTTTGGGGGGGAGTTTCAAGATAACCACATTCCACTGCTGGAATGGCCCTGGAATAGCCCAGATCTTCACCCAATTGAAAATCTTTAGAGCCGCCTAAAGAAACTTGTTAATCAGAAGCGGTCGAGCAATAAAACCCAGTTAATAGAAGCAATCATTCAATCTTGGTTTATAACAGCTGCAGAACTAAAAGATTTGGTTCACTCCATGGGAAGACATTGTAAGGTCGTATTTCATGTTAAAGGTTACCCAAAAAGGTATTAACTGACATGGGGATAATTTTTGTAGATCTTGTTTTTTTCTACGTGTTTCACTTTTCTTCTTTATACTGTAACTTCTATTCTAATAGCAAATCCTTCATAAAAGTTATTGCACTACATTCTTGATTAAAATTATATCTCGATTGATATATAATTTTGTGGTACCACTCCAAAAAAAAAAAAAAAGTGGTGTTATTAGCTAGTTTTAGAAAATACACTTTTCCCAAAGGGTTTCCACAATTTTGGCCACTACTGTAGTTGTATTCTAGAATTCGTGCTGAAGTTATGCACAGCTGGTCCATGACTAACAGACTTCCAGATTTGAAATAGTGACTTATAACCGGTCCTCCCACTTATGACCTTCACACCATTTGTGATCATTCTAGCTGGCTTCCGCTAAACCAAATCAACAGGGAAAGCTGAATTCATTTAATGACCGATCACTTGAAAACTGCCTTGATCATCAATGGAAATTCTGGTTCCAATTGTGATTGTACGTTTCCACGATAGTAAATCAACTGAGCTACTAAACACAGTTAGGAATCTTCCTTAGGCCCTGGTTGCTTGCTATAATTGTCCTTATCCATCTGATTTCCCTATGAGCTTTCCCCACCGATTTGTTGTTGTTAGTTGCAACGTCGTGTCCAACCCATTGTGACCCTATGGAAAATGTTCCTCCAGGCCTTCCTGTCCTCTACCATCCTCTGGAGTCCATTTAAGCTCACACCGACTGCTTCAGTGACTCCATCCAGCCGCCTCATTCTCTGCCGTCTCCTTCTTCTTTTGCCCTCAGTCGTTCCCAGCATTAGGCTCTTCCTTCTCATTAGGTGGCCCAAGTATCTGAGTTTCCTCTTCAGGATCTGGCCTTCTCAAGAGCAGTCAGGGTTGATCTCCTCTAGGACTGACCAGCTAGATGGCCTTGCAGTCCAAGGGACTTGCAGGAGTCTTCTCCAGCACCAGAGTTCAAAGGTCTCAATTCTTTGGCACTCAGCCTTTCTTGTGGTCCAACTTTCACAGCCATACATTGCAACTGAGAAAACCATAGCCTTGACTATACGCACTTTCGTTGGCAGGGTGATGTCTCTGCTTTTTAGCATGCTGTCTAGATTTGCCATAGCTTTCCTCCCCAGGAGCAAAGCGTCTTTTAATTTCTTGGCTGCAGTCCCCATCTGCGGTGATCTTGGAGACCAGGAAAATAAAATATGTCACTACCTCCATTTCTTCCCCATCTATTTGCCAGGAATTGAGAGGGCCAGGAGCCATGATCTTAGTTTTCTTAATATTGAGTTTCAAGCCAACTTTTGCACTCTCCTCCTTCACCGGCATCAAGAGGCTCTTTAGTTCCTCTTCACTTTCTGCCATGAGAGTGGTATCATCTGCATATCTGAGGTTGTTGATATTTCTCCCAGCAACCTTAATTCCTCCCCACCCATAACACAGCATAATTGCAAATAACTTTTAAAACTTCTTTTCCCCTTTCTTTTTGTGCACTTCATGGCCCTTACATCTCTTTGAATTTTCTACTGTATCCATGTACGGCAATAGTTATGCCCTTTAAGATTGATTGATTGATTGATTGATTGGTTCAATTTATATGCCGCCCTTCTCCGGAGACTCAGGGCGGCTTACAATGCGTTAAGCAATAGCCTTCATACTTTTGTATATACCTGCTTAGTAGGGCTTTCGGCCCCCCCTAAGTGGTGTTCTTTTCAACATTTTCAAAAGATGTTTTCATTTCAACATTTGCATTTAACCTTAGGCTCCATCGCAATTTATGTAATTGTTCATGTATTTATGTACTGTATATCTTGCCTTTTTTATTTTTACAAACCTCCAAGGGGGATGAACATATCCAATGCACCTTCCTCCTCCTGTTTTTCCCACAACAACTGTGAAGTGAGATTGGCTGAGAGACAGAATGACTGGCCCAAAGTCATCCAGCTGATTTGCATGCCTAAGGTGGGACTAGAACTCACTGTCTCCTGGTGATTGGCCCATAGTCACCCAGTCAGGTTTCATGCCTAATGTGGGACTAGACTCACAGTCTCCTGGTGATTGGCCCAAAATCACCCAGTTGGCTTTCATGCCTAAGGAGACACTAGAACTCACAGTCTCCTAGTGATTGGCCCAGTCACCCAGTCAGGTTTCATGCCTAAAGTGGGACTAGAGCTCACGGTCTCCTGGTGATTGGCCAAAGTCACCCAGCTGGCTTTCATGGCTATAGCTGAACTAGAACTCACAGTCTCCCAGTTTCAAACCTTATAGCTTAGCCCCCTAGACCAAACAGAGGGCTGTCCATTTAACAGCCTGACTGCAAGTGTTTTCCCCCACAACTTCAGAGAAATGTTCCTGTGTCGAAAATCCTCTTAACGCTTGAAGGTTTCCCATAACCCCTAATATTCAAACATCATCTGCTTTTGAGTAATTTAAAGACTTCACAGCCATCATTTATCAGCCTTCTTTTCTCAAGACCAAACATGCCCATATCAATTATTTATTTAAATTTTCTGTTTCTTTCATCAGCTTCTGGCAGTTCATAGCATCAAATCAATCGAGCAATGAGACCGCAATGAGTAGGGGAAGGTACCACTCATGGTGTCATCTTAATCCTTCATAAACTGATAAATTCCTTGTATACATTTCACTCCTCTGTTCCTCTTTTTTGTTGTTATACCCTCTTCCAGTTGATCTACCTTTTTCTTAAAATTGCACATCGAAAATTGGACAATATTCCAGAGAAGGTGGGACCAATGCACAATAAAATATTATTTTTTAATCTTCCCATGATTTGAAAATTTTTCCTTCCTTCCTTCCTTCCTTCCTTCCTTCCTTCCTTCCTTCCTTCCTTCCTTCCTTCCTTCCTTCCTTCCTTCCTCCCTCCCTCCCTCCCTCCCTCCCTCCCTCCCTCCCTCCTTCCTTGGTGGTGCAGTGGTTAGAATTCAGTACTGCAGGCTACTTCGACTGACTGCTGACTGACTGCAGTTCAGCTGTTTGATCCTGACGACCTCAAGTTTGACTCAGCCTTCCATCCTTCCCAGGTCAGTAAAATGAAGACCCAGATTGTTGGGGACAAGATGCTGACTCTATAAACTGCTTAGAGAGGGCTGAGAAAGCACTATGAAGTGGTATATAAGTCTAAGTGCTACTGCTATTGCTATTCATTCATTCTGTCATGATCTTGACTAAAGAACCCAAGCAAATCAGAACTCTGAGGGTAAGGTCTTCCCTTAAGAACTTCTTTATTGGGTACATCATTTTGGCACGATCAAATGGAAAACCAACTCTAAATGTTTCCTGCAGTTTCAGTATCATTAAAATAAGAAATAACTCCCTCCCCAAAAGTCACAGGTCATGTTGGCCAAGTAGGTGAATTGGCAGGCTCTCCAGACACTCCTCCCCGTCTTTATCCACCAGCTGTAGAGACGACCTTGATTCCCATGAGAAAGCTCTGTGTTTTGTCTAGCAATGCATTTCATCCTCCTTCCCCCTCCCCACTCTGTGTGGCAACTGAGGAATAGAAAAAATGGCTTCTGCCAGGTTCGATTCGAAGTTGACACATCCATCCATCTAGCCATCCAAGAAATTAATACATCTGTCCAACTCACATACAGGTCCTTCATAAACTGATAAATTCTTTGCATGACATAGTTTGCAATACCCTATTCTTTGTTGTTGTTCTTGTTCTTCTTCTTGTTGTTGTTGTTATACCCTCTTCCAGTTGGTCTATCCTCTTCTTAAAATTCACGGTTGAGAACTGGAGAATATTCAAGATATTGTTCATTCATTCATTCATTCATTCATTCATTCATTCTTCATTCATTGAAGAAATTAATACACCTGTCCAAGTCACATACAGGTCCTTCATAAACTGATAAATTCCTTGTATGACTTAGTTTACAATGCCCAATTCCTCTTTTTGTTGTTGTTATACCCTCTTCTAGTTGGTCTATTTTCTTCTTAAAACTCAAGGTTGAGAATTGGACAATACTCCAGATAGGGTGTGACCAAGGCACAATATATATTTTTCTTCCCATGATTTGGAAACCATTCATTCATTCATTCATTCATTCATTCATTCATTGAATCATTCATTGAATCAATCATTCATTCATTCATTCATTCATTCATTCATTCATTCATTCTACATGCATCCAACTCACACACAGGTGCTTCCAGGTGCTTACAACATTTGATTTTTTTTTAAAAAAAACCATCATATAAAACTGTAAAAAAAGAACACCTACCCCTCCATCCCCCCACTCCTCACAACAGCAACAATACAACCAGATTAGTGACTTGATCAGCTCCATCTCATTCATGGCTCCGACACCCATTGACAAAACCAAGTTTTTAGGGCATTTTAGAAAAGCAAGAGGGTGGGGCCGACCATACTTCAAAGGGAATGAGGTTCCATAAAGTAGGAGCCACCACTGAGTAGGCCCTTTTTGTGGTTCCACCGGATGTACACCCCTAATTGATAGGGCTTCTTAATATATCTCGCCTTAAGATGTTTTTTTTTCCAAGAGGCAACTGGACTTTCGTTGTTTTTCTTTGAAGATGTTTCTCTTCTCATCCAAGAAGCTTCTTCAGCTCTGGTGTAGCTAAATGTCTATGGAGATTCTCAGCCATCCAGGTCATGATTGCCCCAAAGGTGCTTTTTCAAGAGGCAACTGGGCTTTCTTTGATTTTCTTTGAAGACGTTTTGCTTCTCATCCAAGAAGTTTCTTCAGCTCTGCAAAGGAATATAAACCTTTCATTCCCCACCCTCCTCACCCATTATCCAGCCACACCTGAAGAAGCTTCTTAAAAAAAAACTGAGAATCTCCATAGATGGTTGTCCCAAAACTGTTTTTCAAAAGGCAACTGGATTATGTTTTTTTTTCCCCTTGAGGAAGACTTTTTGCTTCTCATCCAAGAAGTTTCTTCAGTTCTGACTGGATAATGGGCAGGTTTATATTCCTTTGCAGTCATCTGGTCATTAGCATTCTCTCTGAGAGTCAATGAAGCCACTTGGGGGTTAATCTGTATCTTCAGAGTCACCTGAATCAGGGTGCAAATGGATGTGGAACCTCCTTGTAACTGCTGAAAGGACCGTGTTATAAACAGGGAGATAGGTGGTGTTGTATGCCTCCCCCTCTGTTGAGAGAGGGCTTTCAATTTTAACATAGATGGCCTGTTTGACCCTTCTTTCAAACCTCTCTGTGCAGAATGTGAACTTTTCCAAGTAAAGCTGCCTTTTGCAATTGACCAGTGGTGATTTTGTCAATGCCGATATTGTTCAAGTGATACTCCAGTTGTTTTGGGATTACATCAGTGGTGAAATCCAATTTTTTTTTACCACCGGTTCTGTGCACGTCGCTTGGTGGGCATGGTATGGCTTTGTGGGTGTGGCAGGGGAAGGATACTGCAAAATCTCCATTCCCACCCCACTCCAGGGGAAGGATACTGCAAAATCTCCATTCCCACCCCACTTCGGGACCAGCCAGAAGTAGCATTTGCCATTTTGTTTTTTTTAAAAAAATTGAGTTATATGCCGCCCTTCTCCAGAGACTCAGGGCGGCTTACAATGCGTTAAGCAACAGCCTTCAAATTTCTCCAAATTCTTCAATTTCTCCAAACTGCTCAAAATTTCCTCTACCGGTTCTCCAGAACCTGTCAGAACCTGCCAGATTTCACCCCTGGATTGCATCCAAGGCACCTATTGCTATTATAATTATTCTTATGGTTCATGGCACAGTCAGCCAGATGTTTAGGCTGGATTTGGCTTGTTTGTCCACCTACTGACTCCTTTCCAAGGATCTTGGGTTGGCAGATGTGGATGTCTGATGGTATTAAAAGTTATCATCATAGGAGATAAACTGTTCCAAGCAAAGCAATTGCAATTGACAGATGGTGATTTTGTTAATGACGATGTCAGGGTTCCAAATAATATACCCATAGCAAACAGAACTCCAAGGCAGGCTAGTTCCTCAAAGAATACGTTTTATTGGATATATCATATTGGCACAGGCTGGTGAAAACCGACTCTGAATGTTCCCAGGGTTTTCACCTAATTAAAAGTAAAAGTTTTCTCCCGTCCCCAAACAATCAGTCACATGGTCCAATCAGGATGCCATCCGGTTGCCTGGTAACTTCACTCCTCCTCCCTCCGGCCATCGGTGAGAATGTCCTTGGTTCCCAGGAGAAAGTATTTTGTTTTGGCTACAAAACCCCAGCTATCTCTATTCCCCCCTCCCTATCCCTCAGCTCCAGTGTGGCAACACTGAAGTCTCAAAATGGCCTCGGTCAGGTCATCTTCAGGGTTGACAGACAATGTTGTCGTAGTGATGCTCCAGATGTTCGGGGATTACCATTATTACTTCTTTTGTTAACATTTGCATATGTTGAGTAACAGTTGAGCACAGTTTCTTCTTTACTACCAACTTGAGTATGTAAAGGTCAGATGGTTCCAGCTGCCCTATTTGTGATCCACCCTAAGAATAGTGTCCTACTGGTTAAATGTGGAGTAATCATCAAGGCAGCTCTAAATTAAAAGAAAGTTTAAAATAATGGGTTTTCAGAACAGTTTGTCAAACTCAAATCTTATGGAACAGCCGAGAAGGCAGAATGCAAAGAGGAACATTCAACAGTACAGTAATTTGCCAATAACAGACAAGTCTCGGCCTGAAAAAAAAATTAATTCATCCAGATTTGGATCTGCTGTATAATTAGCTGCAATAGTTAACGTGGGAAGGAAATGAAGGGCATAAAATTAGAACCAAAGAGGAGACTTCAGCACATCCCCTATACCAAGATGACAAGAGGGCAGAAGCTGGGTGAGAAGGACCGCTGCTGAGATTGTGAGATGAGGGTGTGTGATAAACAGCTGGGGCGGGAGAGGCAGTGGGGTGAAAAAGAGCCAGAAAAATACTTGCAACAGAAAGAGAAGAAACAGGAGAAGGAGGAGAAGGAGGAGAAGGAGAAGGAGGAGGAGGAAGAGGCATATCATCAGCATGACCTCTGTTTCCAAGAACATTTCTGAGTTCCCAACTTGTTGGAGAGCCACTACCATGGTTGAGAGAGGGAATCAAATAGGGGAGGAGGAGGTGGAGGAGGAGAAGAAGGAGAAGGAGAAGGAGAAGGAGAAGGAGAAGGAGAAGGAGAAGGAGAAGGAGATCAAGTAATTGGCATGGCCTCTGTTTCCAAGATCATTTCCGAGTTCCCAACTTGTTGGAGAGCAACCATCATGGTTGAGAGATGGGATCGAACAGGGGATTATCCTGGCTTCATTACATAAACAGGAAAGGGCAAGGTTTCAATCCTTCTTGAATGCTGTTGAGCCTTATCTAATTTTTCCAGGTGAATCTGCCAGTATGGGAAGATTCCTGTGAAACAGGCATAAAACAATAAAGTAGCTACTTTGAACTCTACATGTGTGGGTCCGGTTCTTCATGCCTGACATAACTGGAACCCACAAGCTTGCAGTACCTGTCTCAATAGTAATAAGCGTGAGAAGGATTTTGGAGTCCTAGTGGATAATCACTTAGAAGCTCCCAGAAGCTTCCTGTTGTGGCTCCGTTGCCTGAGCCTGGGC
This sequence comes from Pantherophis guttatus, assembly GCF_059756535.1. Lineage (NCBI taxonomy): Eukaryota > Metazoa > Chordata > Lepidosauria > Squamata > Colubridae > Pantherophis > Pantherophis guttatus. Next base: position 5,038,027 of record NC_142064.1, read on the forward strand.
TATCGACAGATGCAGACTCTGAGAGTGAGGGAGAGGAGTTGGCAAGGCCTCCCTCTCCAGGACCCTCCTCTCTGGCAATGCCTCTGGAGGACACCGAAGGCCAAAAGATAGGCTCAGAGCCAAGCACGTCCCCGCAGCCACAGGTGGACAGCGACGAAGAAGATAAGTGCTGGCTGGACCCTCGACAGAGGCGCAGGGAGAAGCGTGCGCAGCAGAGGGGAAGGCGTGCCAGAGATTAGCTGAGTCACTGGACCACACCCCACAGGGTATAAATGTGGGTGTGGTGGCCGGTTCAGTTTGTGATGAGCAAAAACTGGAAATAATCCATGATCTTTGCGTTACTGGACTTTGCCTGCTTTATCGGACTGCATTTGGATTAATTCTGGTATTGTTGAAACTCTGCCTGTTTTATCAGAATGCTTGCAGTCTAATCTTTGTTTTGTGTGAGTAAAGTCTGAATTGGCAGCTAGCCACTGGGTTGCTGCCAGCTTTATCTTCAAAGAGTTTTGTCATGTGGCTTATTAACTCCGGGCCGTCCGTGGAGGTGCGTGTGTGGTACAGGGACAGAACACTCCCTTCCAGTTCTATTCTGATTGACTGAAGAAGTGAAACATCTTCAAGGGGGGAAAAAAACCCAAGAAAGTCCAGTTGCCTTTTGAAAAGCACCTTCAGGACAACCATGACCTGGATGACTGAGAATCTCCATAGTCATGTAGCTGGAAACACAAGAAATTAGATCTAGTTGAAATGTTCGGAATCCTGGTGCCCTTGACATGGACATTTTTAACCCAAAAAGAGAACACACGGTTGAAAGGGTTTTTTTTTTCAATTCAGTATAGAGCTAGATGGGACCTTGGAGGTCTTCTAGCTCAACACGATGTTCAAGCAGGAGACCCTATACCCGTGATGGCGAACCTATGGCACGCATGCCACAGGAACCTGGGGAGGGTGAAAAATGGACCTACTGGGCCCACCGTGCCATCACATGCCAAAAGTGGGGGGCGGGGGGCATGCGCGTATGTGGGGGGGCCAGTGCACATAGAATTATGGATGTGGGCATACACGGGTGTGACCCCTCAGGCTACCCCCGCTTTTGGCACACGATGGCAAAAAGGTTAGCCATCACTGACCTATATTATTTCAGACAAGTGGCTGTCAAGTCTCTTCTTAAAAGCCTCCAGCGATGAAGCGCCCACAACTTCTGGTGGTGAGCTGTTCCACTGGTTAATTGCTCTCACTGTTATGAATTTTCTCCTTAGTTCTAGGTAGCTTCTCTCCTTGATTAGTTCACATCCATTGTTTCTTGTTCTGCCTTCAGGTGTTTTGGAGAATAGCTTGACCTCTCTGTTCTTTGGGGCAGAAGCTCAAATACTGGAATGCTGTTATCATGACACTTCCCCCCAGTCCTTCTTTTCTCTAGGCTAGCCATACCCGATTCCTGTAATGGTTATTCTTATGTTTTAATCTCCAGGTTTTTAATCAACAGTGCTACAGGTTCTGTAGCAGGTTCTGACACATTCTGGAGAACCGGTAGCGGAAATTTTGAATAGTTTGGAGAACTGGCAAATACCACCTCTGGCTGGACCCAGAGTGGGGTGGGAGTAGGGATTTTGCAATATCTTTCCCCTGGAATGGGGAGGGAATGGGGATTTTGCAATATCCTTCCCCCAGGAGTGGGGCGGGAGTGGGGATTTTGCAGTATCCTTCCCCTGGAATGGGGAGGGAATGGGGATTTTGCAATATCTGTCCCCTGGAATGAGGAGGGAATGGGGATTTTACAATATCCTTCCCTCAGGAGTGGGGTGGGAATGGGGATTTTGCAATATCCTTCCCCTGGAGTGAGGTGGGAATGGAGAGTTTGCAGTATCCTTCCCCTGGAATGGGGAGGGAATGGGGATTTTGCAGTATCCTTCCCCTGGAGTGGGGTGGGAATGGAGATTTTGCAGTATCCTTCCCCTGGAGTAGGGTGGGGATTTTGCTGTATCCTTCCCCTGCCACGCCCACCAAGCCACGTCCACAGAACCGGTAGTTAAAAAAAAAATGAATTCCACCACTGGTTTTTAATCATCCTTGTTCCTCTTCTCTTCCCATTTTCCAAAGTCTCAACACCTTTCTTGTATTGTGGTGTCACCAACACTGGTTTAAAGGTATGACTTCTTGTACTTTCTTTCTTTACTGTAGAGCAAACTTCCCCAAGCTTCGAAGAGCTGTTTTTTTTTTTTTTTCAATAGCCCATATTTTAACTTTCCTTTGTTGTAAAACACCTAATAGCATCTATTACGTGTCTGTGCAGATGACTAACACCAGGCATAATGAAGGAGAAGAAAGAGAGACAATAATGTTCCAGCCATTTTAAGTAATGATACACTCCGGTTTCTTCTGCCTTCTATCTATTTACTTAATGCAAGCCTTCATTTGTTTTAGGCTGGGGGGAGGGGTGTTGGCGTAAGAGGAACCCGAAGAATAGAAACAGGAGGGAAATAAGCAGAGCCTCTAAGTAAGGTAGATGGAATCACCGTAAAACAAAATAAATAAATAAGTAAGTAAAATAAAATACATAATTTGCAAACGCGTAATACACTAGAGAGTCGTTCTGCCAATGTTCCTGCCATTCCTGCTTCATGCAACAAAGAAAGTGATTAGGTCTATGAAATGAGAGGCGCCGAGAATTGATGCCATCCTCAAAACGCTCTTTAAGCTTCTCTGGAAGATCTCAGGATGGCTTCCTCAAGGAGTCATCATCACCAAGTTTGAAAAGTTGCTCCAGTAAAACAACAACAACAACAACAACAAAAATGCCATTCTCCAGGAATGCAATGAGCCGTCATTAGCAATTTGCCCTCTGTGGCGGTTCAGAAACCTTGGATCTGAAATTCAACCGGGCGTCCTGAAGCCCATTTTTGAAACCAGTTCTTTCTTGATCTTTGTTCTTTGTTGATTATGCTTACGATGTATTTCTTCCCTTTCTCGGTCCAATTTGCAAAAAAAAAGTCACATAAGGATCATCTGAATGTGTTCCTACTGGAGGTTAGACTGAGGAGGGAGGAGGAGGAAGAGGAGGAGGAGAACTGTGAGGTCCTTGGCGCTCTCCGAGCTTGGTTGTTTCCTTGTAGATGTTTCATGACCCAACTAGGGAACATCATCAGTGGTGGAAGGCAGTGGGATTTGCTGAGAGGAGGAGGAGGAGGAGGAGGAGGAGGAGAAGGAGAAGGAGAAGGAGAAGGAGAAGGAGAAGGAGAAGGAGAAGGAGAAGGAGAAGGAGAAGGAGAAGGAGAAGGAGAAGGAGAAGGAGAAGGAGAAGGAGAAGGAGAAGGAGAACTGTTGGGTCCTTGGTGCTCTCCGAGCTTGGTTGTTCCCTTGCAGATGTTTCATGACCCAACTAGGGAACATCATCAGTGCTGGAAGGGAGTGGGATTTGCGAACAGGAGGAAGAGGAGGAAAAAGAGGAAGGAAGGAAGGAAAGAAGGAAAGAAGGAAAGAAGGAAGGAAGGAAGGAAGGAAGGAAGGAAGGAAGGAAGGAAGGAAGGAAGGAAGGAGAAAAATACATTTCCAATGTAATGTATTTTTAAAAAATCACTCCTTGAGCAGTTGAATTACCTGCCCTCAAAAGAAAGGTTATTAATGCTGATGCTCCGGGAGATGTTCCTTCTGAAAAACAAGGGAAATATAAAAGTTAAAATCCAAGGTACTAATTTAATGAATTTAGTGGATGAAGAAGGATAAAAGGAAGAATTCCATCTGCTGCAATATGAAAGTTGTCTGGATATGGAGTGCTGATTAAGGGATTTAAATGTTTCAGGCATAAGGAAGACACAGATATTTGAAGAGGATTTTCTACGTCTCTTGCATGATAAGAAGCCAGGACAAACTTAAGTCGATGAGCTTCTCATTGAATGAGCTATTTTAATAAATTTTAAGGTCAAACAGGGTTGGATAACATCTTTTCCTACTACCAATTTTATGGTTTAGTCCTTGGTACTCTTTACAATTTGGTCATTTGCTAACAGATCTTTCATTGCCTGACTAGATTATGTCATCAGTGCTAGCAAGTGCAGTTTGGGCCTGTTTATATAGCTTGCCCTGGCAGCAGAGGTGGTATTCAGCCGGTTCGTACCAGTTCGGGCAAACCGGTAGCGGTAGCGGAGATCGGTTCGTACCAGTTCGGGCAAACCGGTAGCGGAGATCGTGGGTGGGCCTGCCCCCCCTGCCACGGCTCTATGTCATCCTTATTTAGGCACATGTCCGAGGCCCGGCGCATGTGCAGAAGTCACGCACGCACGCGAAGCAAGCGTGTACGCACATGGCGAACCGGTGGTAAGAATCTTGGAAACCCATCGCTGCCTGGCAGTATTGGTAAGACTGTGTTTTTCTCCTTGGTAATCCTCACACTTGCTCACCATGATGATATTACCTAGCTGGGTAATGAAACATCTATAGGCAGACAACCAAACTCAGTCTGAAAATTTTAATTTATGGGCTTGTTCAGAAAAGAAAGGCTAAAGGCAATTCTTCCCTTAGTTGTCAGACTGTATGTTTAATGGTTGCAAGTAACCGCTTTAGTTTGGCAAGATTCTGTCTATAGGTTAGAAGACCTTCAATATGTCTCCCTTGGTTTTTTGAGCCTGACAATCTATCGGTCTCTTGAAGGCAATCTGATGAATGTTTTCCAACCAATTCCAAATAATTTCCTCCCTGTCTTTGTCACATAGTTCTCTCTATGCTTTGAGGTTTTAGTAAGCAGCCCAAGTTACAACTTGTGAAATACATTGTCAGAATGGAGTGGCCCAATCTAAGAACAATCGCTTCCTTTTTCTGAGATAATGATGGGGGTTCCAATTAACACCCCCAACGAAAGAAGACTCCAAGGCTAGAAGTTCCTCAAACTTCCACTTTATTAGAGATGTCATATTGGCACATCCTCACCCATAAGAAAGTCCAAGTCCCTGCCCCAGCACCCACAGCTCCATCACATGGCCCAATCAAAGCACCATCCCAACTGGAGATGCCTCCCAGTCACACCACTCCAGATGCAGGGCAGGATGTCCTTGACTCTCAGAGAAAAGAATGTTATTGTGGCTAGATATCTCCACAACTCCATACAATCCCATCCTCCCAGTTCCCACAGCACTAAATGTGGCAGCCCTGATGATCCAAAGTAAAAGATGGCTTCCAGGACTGACAGGTGATAGTCTTATTTTATAACAGTTTAATCAATGAAAACAAAAATTGGCCAGCAGAAACTAAGGCTCTTTTAACTGAAATTTTATCTTTGCTGCCAGGAGGAGGAGGAGGAGAAGAAAGAAGAAAGAAGAAGAAGAAGGAGAAGGAGGAGAAGGAGAAGGAGAAGGAGAAGGAGAAGGAGAAGGAGAAGGAGAAGGAGAAGGAGAAGGAGAAGGAGAAGGAGAAGGAGAAGGAGAAGGAGAAGGAGAAGGAGAAGAATAAGTAGTATTAGTAGTAGTAGTAGTAGTAGTAGTGGTGGTGGTGGAGGAGGAGGAGGATGAGGAGGGGAGGAGGAGGAAGAAAGAAGAAAGAAGAAAGAAGAAGAGGAGGAAGAAGAAGAAGAAGAAGGAAGAAGAAGAGGAGGAGGAAGAAAAAGAAGAGGGAGGAGGAGGAAAGAGGAAAGAAGACAGAAGAAAGAAGAAGAAGAGGAGGAGGAGGAAGAAAAAGAAGGAGGAGGAGGAGGAAAGAAGAAAGAGGAAAGAAGAAAGAAGAAAGAAGAAAGAAGAAGAAGAGGAGGAGGAGGAAGAAGAAGAAGAAGAGGAAGAAGGAAGAAGAGGAGGAGGAGAAAGAAGAAAGAAGAAGAAGAGGAGGAAGAAGAAGAAGAAGAAGAAGAAGAAGAAGAAGAAGAAGAAGAAGAAGAAGAAGAAGAAGAAGAAGAAGAAGAAGAAGAAGAAGAAGAAGAAGAATCTTTTTGGGTGATTGCAATGTGTCTTTTCTAGATTTTGCAAGTATCCCTTTGCCCGATATACAATGTTTCCATTATGACACTGAAATGATTTCATATACGTTCCAAATAAAATCTACTGCTAAAGTAAAATTTACTTACTCACATTGATTGTACTGACTGCATCTTCGCTTTACAAATCCCTAGGTTTGTATAACAAAAAAACATTATCGGGAGCTTGAGAAAGTGGAAATAATGAATTCAGCCGTGTATTTTATTTAATGATGAACCGGAATGCTTATCTCCGAGGCCACATCGGATGGATGGAGCTGTTTCAGAAGAAATTTCATTTGCCAGTGGAGTAATTCCTAATATCTCCAAATAAAACATTAGATCACTGATCCTCAAAATGATAGCAAAAGGCTTTTTGCAGTTATTCAGACATTTCGTGTATAAATTAGCTATCATTTTTTGAAGCCATTCTGCGCGGCTATCGCCAAAATGCTCATCATTTCATCAAATAATAGCTATCTTTATTTCCTTTCTTTTCATCTCTTTCTCCTTCTTCCTTTTCCTTCAAGCGGTGAGACATTAATACAATGTAATATCCGCCTCCGAGAATTGACGAACATATCACGATGAATTAAAGCAACTTTATTGTAAAAGAAGGATCCCTTCTTGTTTCATTGGAGCAATGTTCTAAATTTGTGGCATGTTTTGTCATAGTAACAATGGGAATTTGATTTCTCTAAATAGCAAGGTGAAGAGCTGGATTAATCCCTGAGATCGTCCTCAATGGAGTCTATTTCTATGCCGCCCACTCTCTGAGGACTCTGGGCGGCTTACACCAAAGACAGTATACTCAATAGCATATTGCCCCCAACAATCTGGGTCCTCATTTTACCCACCTCGGAAGGATGGAAGGCTGAGTCAACCTTGAGCCAGTGAGATTTGATCCGCTGATCTGCTGAACTAGCAGTCAGCTGAAGTAGCTGCAGTACTGCACTCTAACCACAGCGCCACCTCGGCTCAGTTGGAATGCTTTTGATTGTCAGCATTTCAACGCTGCCATAGAGGAGAGCGAGAGATAAACTCTGAAACTTTTGCCTGCTAAATCCCTTTGAAGCCCGGTTGTCGTGGAAATGAGGGGAGGGGGCACATTCCTGGGAAATGACGAGGAAAAGAAGTCTGAAGAATGACTTGGAAGACAGCCAATGAGAAGCAGAGAGTTGGGGATCGGAAAGGGAGGGATTGGGAGGCAAAAGGTCAGTCTTGTCCGTGCGGAGTCATGATCCGGTGGCTGAGCTCAATTAAAGAAAGATTTCCTTAAAGATTGGCAGTTTGGAAATTCATTTAATTTTGAGATAGCACTGCAGTCTGACATCGATATAATTTACTTGGACTTCAGTAAAGCATTTGATAAAGTAGATCATAAACTACTACTAGATTAAGTAGAAAAATGTGGGTTAGACAGCATCACCACCAGATGAATTTGTAACTGGCTGACCAACTGCACTCAGCGTGTAGTCCTCAATGAAACTGCATCTACATGGAGGGAAGTATGCAGTGGGGTACCCCAAGGCTCTGTTTTAGGACCAGCGCTCTTCAACATCTTCATCAATGATTTGGACGAGGGGATAGATGGGGAACTCATCAAATTTGCAGATGACACCAAGCTGGCAGGAATCGCCAACACTCCAGAAGATAGGCTCAAGATACAGAAGGATCTTGACAGACTTGAACATTGGGTGCTATCTAACAAAATGAAATTCAATGGTGAAAAAAGTAAGGCTCTACATTTAGGCAAGAAAAACCAAATGCACAGGTACCATATAGGTGGTACCTCGCTCAATAGTAGTAATTCTGAGAGGGATCTTGGAGTCCTAGTGGACAACCATTTAAATAGGAGCCAGCAGTGTGCTGCAGCTGCCAAAAAAGCTAATGTCAAGTTTCCTCTGACACAATTCCAGGCTGCATAAATAGAGGGTTAGAATCAAGATCACACGAAGTGTTAATTCCATTTATAATGCCTTAGTAAGGCCACACTTGGAATATGGCATCCAGTTTTGGTCGCCACGATGTAGAAAAGATGTTGAGACTGTAGAAAGAGTGCAGAGAAGAGCAACCAAGATGATTAGGGGGCTGGAGGCTAAAAAATATGAAGAACGGTTGCAGGAACTGGGTATGTCTAGTTTAATGAACAGAAGGACTAGGGGAGACATGATAGCAGTCTTCCAATATCTCAGGGGCTGCCAAAAAGAAAAGGGAGTCCAGCTATTCTCCAAAGCACCTGAGGGTAGAACAAGAAGCAATGGGTGGAAACTAATCAAGGAGAGAAGCAACTTAGAACTAAGGAGAAATTACCTGACAGTGAGAACAATTAACCAGTGGAACAACTTGCTCTAGAAGTTGTGAATGCTCCAACACTGGAAGTTTTTAAGAAGATGTTGGAGAACCATTTGTCTGAAGTGATGTAGGGTTTCCTGCCTAAAGAGGAGGTTGGACTAGAAGACCTCCAAGGTCCCTTCCAACTCTGTTGTTCTAGTATGACACTGAGATGGATACATAGCACTCTTTTTAAAAAAAGCAGTCTCAGCGAATGTTCATTATTGACGATAGGATGTTGCGAATTTGGTACCCTTGAAAAGTTTGATTACAGGTTTCAAGGAAGAGGAAACTTACAAAATTTCAAAGAGTTATAACAAATATATATATATATTGTTTGACAGATCCCAGAAGTCTCTTTCAGACTTTGGGCTATGTACACTCACACAACTATCTTCCTTACATGTCTAACCACCTGTAATGGTTGAGACATTTGTTTTTAAGTGAAAGAAAATCTAATTAATGTAATTAGTAATATGTTAATATTTCAAGATTTCAGATCAGGAATCTTTTCTCTCTCTCTCTTTCGCATCTATCTATCTATCTATCTATCTATCTATCTATCTATCTATCTATCTATCTATCTATCTATCTATCTATCTCTATATACCCTGTTTTCCCCAAAATAAGAAATCCCCTGATAATAAGACCAATCGGGCTTTTGAAGCACATGGCAATAAGGCCAAGTGCTTATTACAGGGTTCAAAAAAAAAATATTATATTTAAGGGTCTTATTTTGGGGGAAAACACAGTATCTATCAGCTACTCTATCTATCATCCATCCCTATCTATCTATCTATCTATCTATCTATCTATCTATCTATCTATCTATCTCTATCTGTATATATCTATCAGCTACTTATCTATCTATCTATCTATCATCCATCCATCCATCCATCCATCTATCTATCTCTCTATCTTGATCTATCGATCTATCGATCTATTATCGATTATCAATATATCTGTCACCTACTCTATCATCTATCTATCCATCCATCCTTTCATCCATCAATCTAACTATCTCTCAATCTCTCAATCTGCTCTATTGTCTAACTCTCGACCTCTCAATCTCTTGATCTACTCTATTGTCTGTCTGTCTGTCTGTCTGTCTGTCTGTCTGTCTGTCTGTCTGTCTATCTATCTATCTATCTATCTATCTATCTATCTATCTATCTATCAATTTGTCTCTGTCTGTCTCTGTCTGTCTGTCTGCCAGTCTGTCGGTCTGTCGGTCTATCAATCCATTGATCTATTGATCTACTCTATTGTCTGCCTGCCTGCCTGCCTGTCTGTCTCTCTCTATCTCTCTATTTAATCTATCACCTACCTATCTATCATCTCTCTGTCTCTTCCTGTATCTATAATTGGTAGATAGATAATAGCAAAAATTTCTGCAGACTTAAACATGGATTTTCTAATAAGAGTTAAATTATTTTTTTTATTATTTTTTTAAAAAGAAGGGAAATGTTCTTGAATAGACAGAAGTCCTTCATGTGCAATTAGCAAGTTTTAAATAGAACGCTTATTATTAATATTATTCTTACTTCTTCTTCAACGCATGGGTTATTATTTAAACTGATATGACATAAGAGGATATAAATAATTCCTAAGTGTACTTCTAAACAAGATTTTTTTGCCCATATTCAAATGGCTAAACATTATCAATTCCCTACTTCCCAATGTATCATTCATTGCAAGCCGGATGCTAATTTAATCTCTTAAAAATGCCATTAGAGTCCCAATAAACATTCTAAATAAATACAAAACTATTGTTCTGAAAAAAAAAATCTGGTGTAACTGAGAAAAAAAAAACAACGGCAAAACATTCTGCATTTCCTCCATCCGAAGAAAACTATAGTGAAAGCATTGCAACTTAGATCCCAACGTATTTTGGGGCAAATTGAAAATGAAATATATGAAAACCAATTGTGCAATTTCATTATACATAATTCTGAACTGCAAATTAAGATTGGAATCAAATGCACGTGCAGACAGGGTTATGTTGACCTTGGAGTTTTGTCTAACTAACTGGCTACTTATTGGAAGATTTTTTTTGCCCTGAAATATCCATTACCCAACAGGGACGCAGTGGCTCAGTGGCTAAGACTCTGAGCTTGTCGATTGAAAGGTCGGCAGTTCAGAGGTTCGAATCCCTAGTGCCGCGTAACGGGGTAAGTTCCCATTACTTGTCCCAGCTTCTGCCAACCTAGCAGTTCGAAAGCACGTAAGAAAATGCAAATAGAAAAATAGGGACTACCTTTGGTGGGAAGGGAACAGCGTTCCGTGCGTCTTTGGTGTTGACTCATGCCGGCCACAGGACCATGGAGATGTCTTCGGACTCTTCGGCTTGGAAACGGAGATGAGCACCGCCCCCTAGAGTCAGGAACAACTAGCACATATGTCCGAGGGGAACCTTTAACTTTATCTTATCCATTACTATTAGAGTGCCCCATTATTGTGTTCAAGTAGTGATGCAAAAGAAAATACTGTATAGTTTTGACTGTAGTGGGTAATGTTGCATTTTGCGAACTTTCTTGCCACAGTTGTTAAGTGAATCGCTGCAGTTGGGAAGTGAATAACATGGTTGTTAAGTGAATCTGGCTTTCCCGATTGACTTTGCTTGTCGAAAGGTCACAAAAGGGAATCGCATGACCCCGGGACAATGCAACTTGTTCTGAACTGGCCTTCTCAGAAGCAAGAAACAGACTCACTGCAAAGAAAAAAATCCTCTTTATGAACTGAAAGTCCAGGCAAGGAGTTCACTGAAGCAATAGTCCTTATCAGCTCCTTATGGTAAATGCAAGGTTGGGAGCTCCCAGCCGGGAGGCTGCCAATTAAGTCAAAGAAATAGACAAACCTCAGTTCTGGCAAGGTAGTCTTTGTCGCAGGAAACACACAAGGAGCAAACTTTCCAGAAATACGAACGGATGTCAGCTACAACCACCCCTTCCTTTTCCTCCTATTTATTCCCCAGCCAGAGAGGGGCCAGTCAGCATCCAGATTTGTTTTTGCTTCCTGAGCTGGTTCATTGTCCTCCGTTGTCCTCCTCTCCTATCTGCTCTGCGCATACGTGCGTCTGGCACAGGCCCCAGCTGTTCCTCCTCCTCACTCATCTCTGACTCCAAAGGCAGCTGCCTCTCCGAGGGCTGGGAAATGCCAGAGGGCCCTGGCTCCAGTGGTGAAATCCAAATTTTTTTTACTACCAGTTCTGTGGGTGTTGCTTGGTGGGCATGGCAGGGGAAGGATACTGTAAAATCCCCATTCCCTCCCCACTCCTGGGGGAAGGATATGGCAAAATCTCCCTTCCCACCCTACCTTGGGGCCAGCCAGAGGTGGTATTTGCCGGTTCTCCAAACTACTCAAAATCTCCGCTACCGGTTCTCTGAACTACTCAAAATTTCCGCTACCGGTTCTCCAGAACCTGTCAGAACCTGCTGGATTTCACTCCTGCCTGGCTCTATCTCTATGTCCGATGCTGGGCATCCATCAGAGCTTTCTGAAGGCTCCAGAACTGGCCCCTGTTCTTCCCCAACCTCCTCATCATCTGGGTCTGCTGCCATCTCTGCTGGCAGCTGGCAGGCCACAACACAATCATCATAAATATAAGTTAGTCAAGTTAGCCAAGCTTTTGAATTTTAACCATGTGACCAGGGGGAGGCTGCAACGGTCGTAAGTGTGAAAAATGGTCACAACTCACTTTTTTTCAGGGCTGCTGTATCTTTGAACAGTCAGTAAATGGTTATAGATCCAGACACACAGCTGATCAGGTGTGAGCAACAAAATGGTGAAGCCCGGTGTTCAAGTGTCGTTGGGGAAATCAATCTCTCTTGCATAACTTTCTGAGCAGAAAGTTTTCCATAATTGTGGACAACTTTCTAAGCAGAAATAGGGAAGAAGCGTTCTACTGATAGCAGGACTACCTGATTCTGGAACAGTTTTGTTCCCTTGTGCCATCTGTCTGGTAAACTCGCAAGATTAGTTTTCTTGCCATGTACACATATACATCCAAACTAGACTGTGTTGTTTCTCTGTGTCATAGAATATATGTGGGTACATGCATGATTATGTATGTATGTATGTACCAGTATATATGTATGTATGTATCAGAGGTGGGTTTCAGCAGGTTCTGACCAGTTCTGGAGAACCGGTAGCAGAAATTTTGAGTAGTTCGGAGAACTGGCAGTAAAAATTCTGACTGGCCCCGCCCCCTTCTATTCTCTGCCTCCCGAGTCCCAGCTGATCAGGAGGAAGGGGGGACTTTGCAGTAACCTTCCCCTCAATTGGGGACATAATGGAGATTTTACAATATCCTTCCCCTGCCACGCCCACCAAGCCATGCCATGCCCACTAAGCCACACCCACAGAACTGGTAGTAAAAAAAATTGAAACCCATCACTGGTATGTATGTATGTGTGTATGTATGATGTATGTATGTATTCTATCATGGTTATGTAATGTATATTGGAGGTGGTGACCCTTTGACAGCTGTATCCAACAAAATTTCATTTTAATATATGCTGATTCGTGTACATTCAAAGTGACAATACAGTTTATTCTATTTTATTCTGTTCCGTTCCGTTCCATATTCTATTCTATTCTATTCTATTCTATTCTATTCTATTCTATTCTATTCTATTCTATTCTATTCTATTCTATTCTAATACTGGAACAGTGCTATCATGTCTCCCCTGGTCCTTCTCTTCACAAGGCTAACCGTGCCCAATTCCTGCAACCATTCATTGTATGTCTGATTTGATCTTCAGATGTTAGATTTGAAATCAATAATCAGCTATACGGTGATCCAAGAAAAGGCATTTTGAGAACAGATACCTTCGTCTCAAACTAAGAATTCCCTCCCTGTTTTGCTCTCAGGTTATTAGTTTTGGTGTGAACTGAAAACCTCTCTGTTGTTCATTGAGTTATTTATTGCTTTTCTATTGTCTTTCTTATGGTCTTGTTCTATGCTTTTATGCCTTGGTACACCTTTTTTTTAAAGTCTGTGCAGTTTTATGGGTTCTTTTATTAGATTTTGTTTAGGCGCACACTCGCTCACGTGGACGCAGACTGTGGGCTGAAAAATTGTGCAACAAAACAAATGGCTGAAAAGTGCACCAGAAATAAAACACAAAACTGCCTCCTTGTGCTTGCAAAGATGGGCATGCCAGCGCATACAAATGTTTTGTGCATCTGTGAGAGTTTTCAATGTATTAAAGAGGAAGGGAAGGAGGAGTAAGAGTAAGAGGAGGAGAAGGAGGAAGAAGAGGAGGAGGAGGAAAGGAAATGGAGGAGGAGGGGGAGGAGGAAGAGGAGGAGAAGGAGGAGGAGAAGGAGGAGGAGAAGGGGAGGGGAGAAGGAGGAAAAAGAGGAGAAGAAGAAGGGGAGGGGAGGGGAGAAGGAATAGAAAGAGAAGTAGTAGTAGCAGCAGCAGCAGCCAGGAGGGAGAAGGGGAGGGAGAAGATAGGGGAGAGGATGAGGGGAGAGGAAGAGGAGAGAAAGTGGAGGAGGAGAGAGAAGGAAAGAAGAAGGGAAGGAGGGGGAGGGAGAGGAATAGGAGGAGAAGATTAGTAATGGAGGGGGAGGAGGAGGAAATGAAGGGGGAGGAGGAATAGGAGGAGGAGGAGAAGGGGAGGGGAAGAGAAGGAGGAAAAAGAGGAGAAGAAGAAGGGGAGGGGAAGGGGGAGGGGAGGGGAGAAGGAATAGAAAGAGAAGTAATAGTAGCACCAGCAGCAGCCAAGAGGGAGAAGGGGAGGGAAAGGGAAGGGATGAGGGGGGAGGAAGAGGAGAGAAAGTGGAGGAGGAGAGAGAAGGGGAGGAGAAGGGAAGGAGGAGGAGGGAGAGGAATAGGAGGAGAAGATTAGTAGGAAGAGCAGGAGAAGGGGAGGGGAGGAGAAGGAGGAAGAAGAGGAGGGGGAGAAGGGGAAGAAGAAGAAAGGGGAGGGGGAGGAGGAAGGAGAAGGAGGAGGAGGAGGAAGAAGAAGAAGGAGAAGGAGAAGGAGAAGGAGAAGGAGAAGGAGAAGGAGAAGAAGGAGTAGTTGTTGTTTCAAGATTCCTTCAATGCTATGTATCCATTGCTGTTGAAATATCACTAGCCTGTACAATTTCACTTTGTTGTTCCAGATTTGAACCAAAACTTACAAATGGTAACTTGTATTATTTTTTTGTGCAATCCACAAACCTGGTTCCAATTTGAACCTTTATTGTGCAGCTAAATTATACCTTGGTCGCCCCTTTTCTTCCATTACGGATGTACAAGATGTTACACTTTCTTCCTGCATTCTTAGGTTGAAACTATTTGTGAAAGCACTCGGTCATTTTATTTCAACTAAGGTTGGCTGAAAATGTCACATAAAGGGAATTTGCAGGAGCCAAAGCACCAGAGAAAAGAGAGCGGGAAAGAACCTGATCTCCTTCTGGCGTTTCGATAATTTGTTGTACAATTTTCAAACCCAGCAAGGATTCAAATGGAAGCTATTTTGGGGGTTGGAAAATTACTCATTGAAAGGAAGATCCTTTCTCCCTACTCCTCAATGCCCTTCGTAGAAACATTGGTCCTGCTGTCTAACTGATTGTGTTCAATCAGGACATCTGAAATCAGAAGACGGCAATCAATCCATCTGATGGTTAGGCCTTTAATTCAAAGTATATGGGACAAATGTCTGACATCATGGATCAGGTGGTGGGAATGATCTGAAATATACAAAACCTTTGCCAGACCAATTCTTGAATACAGCTCATCTGTCTGGAACCCGCACTGCATATCAGACATAAATACAATCGAACAAGTCAGGAGATATTCCACAAGAAGAGTCCTCCACTCCTCTGCTCGCAACAAAATATCTTTATGCCACCAGATTTGAAATTTTGGGCTTAGACAACTTAGAACTTCGCCGTCTTCGGTCTGACCTAAGCATAGTACATAAAATGATCTGCTACAACATCCTACCTGTCAATGACTACTTCAGCTTCAACTACAACAATACAAAAGCACACAATAGATAGAAACTTATGGTAAACTGATCCAAACTAGACTGCTGAAAATACGACTTCAGTAACAGAGTGGTCAATGCCTGGAATGCACTCCCTGACTCTGTGATTTCTTCCCCAAACCCCCAAAACTTTAACCTTAGACAGTCTACTGTTGACCTCACCCCATTCCTAAGAGGTCTCTAAGGGGCGTGCATAAAAGCACCACCGTGCCTTCCATCCCTGTCCTAATGTTTCCTTTTATTCATATCCATTTCATGTATTTATAATTATGTTTACACTTGTATCTATCATAAAATACATGCTTCACGAAAAATACAAATAAATAAATAAATAAATTTTGCATTCAATGCATTCAGTTTTGCAGCTACTAAGATTGTTGGACGAGCAGGGACAAAAACAGCCAGGGAAGTGATTGAAGCCAGGGAAACGGGCACTTCGTCAGACAACTGGAATGCTCATTTACCGCTAGCTAATCAAGCACTTAGGAAGTGAGGGCTTGGCAACAGAAGGAAACAACAGCCAACAACTGAATAGTCAGCCATCAACACTCCGATCAACATCTAAAAAGCCACACACAACAAGCACCATATATTGTAAATACTACAACACAGAATAGCCCAAAGCATAGAGAGAAGTTCTCGGATGGGCTCCAGCATGTCCAAAAGTTCAGAAGACAAAACCTCTGGTCCCATTGACCGACCCAGATTGGATCACCAAGGACCTTACAGTTCAACCTTCAATTTTCGTTTCAGAAGGTGGAAATTCGGCTCTTTGTGCCAAGTTTCTTCGGTGGATCTCTCTATTTTCAACAGGAGGGAGGGAGGGGGGGTCTCCTTAAGATTTAACCTTAACCTTTGCCAGACCTATCCTTGAATATTGTTCACCTGCCTGGAACCCTCACTGTATTTCAGACATCAATACATTAGAGAAGGTCCAGAGATATTTTAATAGAAGAGTCCTCAAATCTTCTGCTCGAAATAAAATTCTCTATCCCACCAGGCTTGAAATTTTAAGTCTGGATAGCCTCAAACTACACCGTCTAGGTTTTGACTTATGCTTAGTTCATAAGATTATTTACCAAAACGTCCTACCTGTAAATGAGTACTTTAATTTCAACCGTAATGACACAAGGGCCATCAATAGATTCAAACTCAATGTAATTCGCTCTAATCTTGATTGTAGGAAATATGACTTCTGCAATAGAGCAGTAAATGTCTGGAACACTCTACCTGATCCTGTTGTTAGTCTCGCTAACCCCCATACATTTTACCTTAAACAGTCTACAATGGACCTTTCTTAAGAGGTCCCTAAGGGGGCGTGCATAAGCACACCAACGTGCCTACCAGTGGTGGGTTGCTCCCGGTTCGGCCCGGTTCGGCCAAGCCGGTAGTGGTGACGCTATTACGTCACTGAATCGGTTCTCTTTCTTCGGGAGCTGGGCCCTCTCGCCTGGACCCAGGTTATTCCGACCTTATATTTCTTCTTTTTTCGCCCAGCTGAGAGCTACGGCAGAGCGGATTGCCGCACTTCAGATGGGCAGATTCGCAACGCGCTTGCGCAAAGCAAGCGAAGAGGCGATCGTGCCCAAAGCGCACGCACAAAGAGAACCAGTAGTAAAGTTGGTTAGAACCCACCCCTGGTGCCTACCATCCCCGTCCTACTATCCCCATTTATATGTAATCATTCTAGGTGTTTATGGTTCTGTTTTGCCTATTAATATCCTTCTATTTGTGCCAATTTTTTTTCATGTGTCCATGTCCCTGTCTATACTGTTACTTGTTTCCTTGTTGACAAATAAATAAATAAATAAATAAACAAATAAAATAAATAAATAAATAAATAAATAAATAAATAAATAAATAAATAAATAAATAAATAAATAAATAAATAAATAAGATAACTGACTTTAAGCTTACCGAACCAGCTGTCGGCATGTTGATTTAAAGCAGGTGCAATAAAGCACCTTTTGTATTTCGAAATACACAAGGCATTTCGCTTCCATTTAAAAGCATCCTTCGCCTTTCCCTTTCTGCAAACTTTCGTCTTTGCATCTGTTCTCCTTGAGTCATTTCGGAGTTTGCTTTGTTTATTAGCAGGCGAGAGATCTTATAACCAAATTAAAATCAAACATGTGCCATCACTGCCCAGCCTTCCCTCCCTCCCTCCTTTTCCTTTTATAGATTGGAGCAGAAATTAAACTAATTGACATTTTAATACTATTCCACTGTTTGTTCCTGCAGAGTTGGAACCATACTAGAAAATCCATTATAGGGGAGATGTACCGAATGCCATCTGGTAGCCTAGCATTTCTGATTATAAATAAGTCATTTCAGTTTGCTATCTGTTTATGGGTGTGTGTGTGTGTGTGTGTGTGTATCGGTATGATAAATTCCGGGGAAGCACGGGAGAGAGGTAGAGAAAGGTTTTCTTGCAGAAAATGTTTGTGTGCCTGGCTGGGATTGCAGGTAGACGAGGCAGGCCTAGAAGAAATCAGAATGAGAATCAAGAAAGTAAATTGTTCCTATAAAAAGTTAGGTTGGCCTTTCTTGCAAATATTTCCATTTTCATTTTTTCAAGAGTAATCTAAACCCAGAAATAGATACCGGGGAAGTGAAAAGACTCTACCTCTCCGGATTTCAAATGGAGAATCAGTATTTTTTTTAAAAAAAATCCCACTTGTAAATCGTAGGTAATTTAAGTAGTCCTTGGCTTACAATAGTTTGTTTAGTGACCGTTTGAAGTTACCACGGAACTGAAAAAATATGACCATTTTTTCACTGTTATGAACTTTGCAGCATCCCCGTGGTTAGGTGATCAAAATTTGGATGCTTGGCAACCAAATTTGGATGCTTGGCAACCGATTCACATTTATGACGGTTGCACTGTCCCTTTTGAGACCTTCCAATGAGCAAAGTCAATGGGGAAGCCAGATTCACTTAACAACCAGGTTAATAATTTAACAACTGCAGTGGTTCGCTTAGCAACGGAGGCAAGAAAGATCGTAAAATGGGGCCAAACTCATTTAACTAATGTCTCACTTAGCAACAGAAATGTTGGGCTCAGTTGTGGTCGTAAGTCAAGGACTATCTGTATACACCAACAGCCACATGGTGTTGTGTTCTGTTGGCTGCTGGCCCCTCCAGCAGCTGAATCAGAGGAGGAAGAGGAGGAGGTGTGGAAGTCAGGGTCAGCATCCAGGCAACCTGAGAGCTCCGAGGGGGAAGAGGGAATGGAGCTGTCAAAGAGAGAGAGAGAGAGGGAGGGAGGGAGGGAGAGAGAGAGAGAGAGAGAGAAAGAAAGAAAGAGAAAGAGGAACAGGAAGAGGAAGAGGAAGAGGAAGAGAAAGAGAGAAAGAGAAGGAGAGTGGGAGTCAGCATCAAGGCAACCTGAGAGCTCCGAGTGGGAAGAGCGAATGGAGCTGTCAAAGAGAGAGAGAGAGAGAGAGAGAGAGAGAGAGAGAGGGAGGGAGGGAGGGAGGGAGGGAGGGAGAGAGAGAGAGAGAGAAAGAAAGAGAAAGAGAAAGAGGAACAGGAAGAGGAAGAGGAAGAGAAAGAGAGAAAGAGAAGGAGAGTGGGAGTCAGCATCAAGGCAACCTGAGAGCTCCGAGTGGGAAGAGCGAATGGAGCTGTCAAAGAGAGAGAGAGAGAGAGAGAGAGAGGGAGGGAGGGAGGGAGGGAGGGAGAGAGAGAGAGAGAGAGAGAAAGAAAGAGAAAGAGAAAGAGGAACAGGAAGAGGAAGAGGAAGAGGAAGAGGAAGAGAAAGAGAGAAAGAGAAGGAGAGTGGGAGTCAGCATCAAGGCAACCTGAGAGCTCCGAGTGGGAAGAGCGAATGGAGCTGTCAAAGAGAGAGAGAGAGAGAGAGAGAGAGAGAGGGAGGGAGGGAGGGAGGGAGGGAGAGAGAGAGAGAGAGAGAGAAAGAAAGAGAAAGAGAAAGAGGAACAGGAAGAGGAAGAGGAAGAGAAAGAGAGAAAGAGAAAGAGAAGGAGAGTGGGAGTCAGCATCAAGGCAACCTGAGAGCTCCGAGTGGGAAGAGCGAATGGAGCTGTCAAAGAGAGAGAGAGAGAGAGAGAGAGAGAGAGAGGGAGGGAGGGAGGGAGGGAGGGAGAGAGAGAGAGAGAGAGAGAAAGAAAGAGAAAGAGAAAGAGGAACAGGAAGAGGAAGAGGAAGAGAAAGAGAGAAAGAGAAGGAGAGTGGGAGTCAGCATCAAGGCAACCTGAGAGCTCCGAGGGGGAAGAGGGAATAGAGCTGTCAAAGAGAGAGAGAGAGAGAGAGAGAGAGAGAGAGAGAGAGAGAGAGAGAGAGAGAGAGAGATATGGGGGCAGAGCCTGGGCCGTCCGTCAGCCCTCAGATGGAGAGTCAACAGCCCCCAGGTCTGGAGGTGGCTGATAAGGAAGAGGAGGAGCAGCTGGGTCCAGAGCCTGATGCATGGATGCACAGAAGGCAGAGGAGAGGAGAGCAGTGGAAATCTATGGGCTGGTCCTTGGGATGGAGGAGCCACCGCTGCTAGTGAAGCCCTTCCCTAGCTCAGAGGATAAAAGGCAGGGAGCAGAGATGAATAGGTGTGTCCTGATGAGAGAGAGACTTTTTGCGGGGGCTGCTAATAAAGGGAACAATTGGATAACTACAGGGGGTTTGTCGTGTTTGGAAGCTGGGTCAGAACACAGAGATCTATTTTTTTTAAAAAAAATATTTTTATATGCCGCCCTTCTCCGAAGACTCAGGGCAGCTTACAAGGCGTTAAGCAATAGCCTTCATACTTCTGTATATTTTATACAAAGTCAGCTTATTGCCCCCACAAACCGGGTCCTCATTTTACTCACCTTAGAAAGGATGGAAGGCTGAGTCGACCTTGAGCCTGGTGAGAATTGAACTCGCAGTAATTGCAGGCAGCCGGATGTTAAATGCTGCCTTAGTAGGAGGCATTAGCCTCCTACGCCACTCATGCTCCTTTGTAGGCACAGGTAGGGTACTCTACCTATTCTGAATATGCCTCATCAGTTAAGTCTATTTCCTGATACTCATTGATTTGAAATTAAGATAAGTGACCCTGAAGCTAAATCCTTACCTTTCTAAATAAAGGTTTAGCATCTGCCTGGCTTGTGTTTCAGATGGGAATGTAAAAGAAATCCATTTCAAAGTTCTTTTGCTGTCAAATCCCATAATCCACAGAAACAAACTATTTAGGGATGGTAGCAATAGGGACAAGAGATATCATACAGGTGTAATCTTTATGTTTGGAAAAGCTGTGATAAGAAACTGGTGTTTTAGAAATGAACTTCAGGGGTCATTCAGTGGAAAATATATTTCAGGCTTATGCCGAGATCTATCTTCCTTCCTTCCTTCCTTCCTTCCTTCCTTCCTTCCTTCCTTCCTTCCTTCCTTCCTTCTTTCTTTCCTTCCTTCTTTTTTCTTCCCTCCCTCTCTCCCGCTGTCATCTTTCCTTCCTTCCTTCCTTGTCATTTTCCTTCCTTCCTTCCTTCCTTCCTTCCTTCCTTCCTTCCTTCCTTCCTTCTTTCCTTTCTTCTTTTTTCTTCCCTCCCTCTCTTCCGCTGTCATCTTTCCTTCCTTCCTTCCTTGTCATTTTCCTTCCTTCCTTCCTTCCTTCCTTCCTTCCTTCCTTCCTTCCTTCCTTCCTTCCTTCCTTCCTTCCTTCCTTCTTTCCTTTCTTCTTTTTTCTTCCCTCCCTCTCTTCCGCGGTCATCTTTCCTTCCTTCCTTCCTTGTCATTTTCCTTCCTTCTTTCCTTCCTTCCTTGTCATTTTCTTTCCTTCTTTCCTTCCTTCCATGTCATTTCCCTTCTTTCTTTCCTTCCTTCCTTCCTTCCTTCCTTCCTTCCTTCCTTCCTTCCTTCCTTCCTTCCTTCTTTCTTTCCTTCCTTCCTTCCTTGTCATTTTCCTTCCTTCTTTCCTTCCTTCTATGTCATTTCCCTTCCTTTCTTTCTTCTTTTTTTCCTTCCTTCCTTCCCTCCCTCCCTCCCTCCCTCCCTCCCTCCCTCCCTCCCTCCTTCCTTCCTTCCTTCCTTCCTTCCTTCCTTCCTTCCTTCCTTCCTTCCTTCCTATAATTTAATCAAAACAAAATATAATAATTTCTGAGTATATGCAGCACCATCCTTGGGGACGTAGTGACACTGGCACTTTGGTGGGTCCCCAACTTCAAGATTATAAAGGCAATAAGTGTGTAAAATTAGTTCTTTGTAAGGCTTTAAAGGGTTCCTGTTAGTTTTCATTTGATACTCTCATTTCATTTGAACATAGCTTGGAAGTTTTTGTTTTTGTTTTGTTTTTCAGTCCCGGAGGATTTAAACAATAGTAGAACATTGCCTAGAGTTGATGCCAAAAAATATGTCTTTCAAGTTCTCTCTTTCTAGGGGAAAAAAAAAAAAGAGGTTGCAAAAAAAAATGCTTGCATGTGTCTTTCCAACTTCTTGTGGTGCTTTGGAGGATGTAATTTGTGGTATGAAGAATTTGGCCTCTGCAACTGCTACTACTTCCTACTCTGAGTAAAATTCTGAGGGAAGAGGTATTTTCCCCCCCATGGTGTCTTCTCTTGATATCCTGGAAGCACGTGAGACCAAGAAAGGTGAAGGCTGCTAGTTAATAAATGCTTGCAGAGAGAATATTTACCTCCACCCTTTGACCATCTAGAGTCTAAACATAAACCCTGGTTGGAATGCAGTATCGCAGGCTAATTCTGCTGACTGCCAGCAGTTCGATCCTGATCCGCTCAAGGTTGACTCAGTCTTCCATCCTTCTGAGGTTGGTTAAATGGGGACCCAGATTGTTGGGGGCAATATGCTGACTCTGTAAACTGCTAGTGGGGGCTCTAAAGCATGTGAAGCGGTATGTAAGTCTAAATGCTAGGAAGGAAAGAAGGAAGGAAGGAAGGAAGGAAGGAAGGAAGGAAGGAAGGAAGGAAGGAAGGAAGGAAGGAAGGAAGGAAAGAGGGAGGGAAGGAGGGAAGGAAGGAAGGAAGGAAGGAAGGAAAGAGGGAGGGAAGGAAGGAAGGAAGGAAGGAAGGAAGGAAGGAAGGAAGGAAGGAAGGAAGGAAGGAAGGAAGGAAGGGCTGTGGTGGCAGTATTGCAGGCTAATTTGCCAACTGCCAGCAGTTCAATCCTGACCAGCTCAAGGTTGACTCAGCTTTCCATCCTTCCGAGGTGGGTAAAACAAGGACCCAGATTGCTGGGGGCAATAGGCTGGCTCCGTAAACCGCTTAGAGAGGGCTGTAAAGCACTGTGAAGCAGTACATAAATCTAAGTGCTGTAGAAAGTTAGCACCCACCCCTCTCCTTGAAGAATGAAATATTTTGAGAAATGTTAAAAAGGCAGAATATTATATTTCCCTGGATGAGAAATAGAGAAATGTGGGTTTTTTTAGAGGGAGAAAGCCCTCTAAAAAATAGCCCTCAGCAGATGTCAGCACTTAAGAGATAAAGAGCTTATTGAAAGAAGCCAAGTATCTAGGTAGCTCTATTCATAGGCAAAAATTCCCTGCAGGAAGTTCTGAGAAAAGGATTAGCCCTCAGCCACTATAGGAATTGCCCAACGCCTTTTCATTGCATCACTCCAAACTTCAACCAAACTTGGGAGCTCAGTCAACCTACAGAGCCAGCTATGACCCCTACATAACCCCTACCACAGCCAATAGAATACATGTTCTTGCACAGGAACAGGAAGCTCAAGTGCAAAGCCCAAGAGAAGGTATAAAACCCCCTCACTCTCAACTCCATGGGGTCAGCTGCACCAGAGCCACAAAACCCATGTGGTTCTGCTTTATCATTAAATCCTCTTTCCAATCAGCCTCCAGCCTCCATTTTGTCTCCAGTGCCTTTCTCCCGGCTTGGAACTGAACCAGATGGATATTTCTTCCAATATTGTAATTGCTATTGCTAAATAAATGGACGACCATCACATATTGACTGTGAGAACATCACGGATTCTCTTCTTCCAGACTCCCATTTCCTTTCCTCAGATTTATGAAAATTGTTGGGAAAATAATGGGCTTTTTTTCTGCTCAGGAACAGGCTGCTAATATACATATATTCAGTAGTTTATGTGGCCTGACAGCGGAGCTGGTGGCCGACTCGGACAATAAGGAGGTTGGGGAGGAACTTGAGCCAGCTCTGGAGTCTGGGGACCGCTCTGATTGATGCTCTGCGTCAGATGCAGAGATAGAGCCAGGGCCGTCCAACATTTCCCAGCCACCGGAGAGGCAGCTGCCTTTGGAGGCTGATATGAGTGAGGAGGAAGAACAGCTGGGGCCTGTTCCAAATGCACGTATGCACAGAGCAGTTAGGAGAGGAGAACAATGGAGGACAAGGAGTCGACTCGGGAAGCAAAGCACATGTGGACGCTGAATGGCCCCTCCCTGTCTGGGGAATAAATAGAAGGAAAAGGGGAGTGGTTATCGTAGGAGACAACAGTTCGTATTTCTGAAGATTTTGCACATTGTGTTTCGTGCCACAAAGACTGCTTGACAGAACTTAATTCGCAGCCTTTCGACTGGGAGCTCACGGCCTTGCAATTATCGCAAGGAACTGATAAGGTCTGTTACTGCCGTTAACTCCTTGAAGGATTATTGCCTGGACTTTTTGGTGGGTGAATGCAATTAATTCACAAGAGGGTTTTTTTTTGTGACAAGGAGTCTGTTTCTTGTTTCTGCTAAGGCTGGGTCAGAACAGTAGTAAGGAATCTTAGTAAATGCCAGAGAGAAGGTAGATTGGGTCACCCAGCTGGCTAGGACTGGTCCAGTGGTGGGATTTAGCCGGTTCTGTCTGGATTGCACGAACCGGTAGCAGCGACTGTGGGAAGCTCCGCCCACCTGCCCGGATGTAATGTGCGACTACTGCACATGTGTGCACTCACATCTGCGAACTGGTTGGGAAGGTAAGTGAACCCCAGGGGGAGAGCCTTCTCTGTGGGGGCACCCGCCCTCTGGAACGAGCTACCCCCAGGAATACGACTGATCCCGGACCTCCGTACTTTCCGCCGAGCGTTAAAGACCTTCTTATTCCAGCAAGCCGGGCTGGCTTAAAATTTTAATGGGTTATTTTATGGGGAAAGGGTTTTAAAATTTAGGGAAGCCAAACAGATTTAGTTCTGTTTTAATTCTTTTTAATTTTTATACTGTATGTGTTTTAAATTTTGGCTGTTCACCGCCCTGAGTCCTTCGGGAGAAGGGCGGTATACAAATTTAAATACTAAATAAATAAATAAATAAATAAATAAATAAATAAATAAATAAATAAATAAATAAATAAATAAATCCCCACCTCTGGACTGGTCGATGCTCCAAGATTGTGAAATTTGGCTTGGGACCTCGGACGCACCCCAAAATGCAAAACAAATCTTCTTTTAGCTGAAAGTCGAAAATACCCGAGAAAGAAGGAGAAGAGGGGAAAGAAATGCCTTTGAATATTTCTCATTATTTCTTTTCAACTCACTGCATGCTCAACAGGAGCCCAGCAATTTTCTCTTAAGTTCAAAGCTAATTGGATTGGTGTTTCCCAATAGCCTTTTCCAGTCTGTTGACAGACCTCATGTATAAAGTTTCTCCTTTTCCATTTGCAGAAGAAGAGAGGAGTTCAGAAAGAGCCTGAAGGAAAGTCGCTTGGCATCAACATGACTGTGGGGCATTTATTGTTAAACCTTGGCTGACTGCCACGATAAGTCCTCAGAATAATATTCATAACTGAGAAAGGCAGAGAATTCGGAGAACCAGATGGAAGGAGGTGATTTGCAAGAATAGAAGAGGGTAACTTTTCAAGGCATTGAACCAAAAAAAGGTTGGAGCTTAATTGGCCAAAGCTGAAGAATAGTTAACAGAATAACAGAATATGGTTTCTGAGTTGGAAGGGACCTTGGAGCAGGGGTGAAATCCAGCAGGTTCTGACAGGTTCTGGAGAACCGGTAGCAGAAATTTTGAGCAGTTCGGAGAACCAGTAGTGTAAATTTTGAGCAGTTCGGAGAATCAGCAAATACCACCTCTGGCTGGCCCCAGAGTGGGATGGGAATGGAGATTTTGCAATATCCTTCTGCTGGGGGAAGGATTTTGCAAAAAATCCTTCCCTGGATGGAAGGATTTTGCAGTATCCTTCCCCTGGAGTGGGGTGGGAATGGAGATTTTGCATTATCCTTCCTCTGCTATCCCACTAAGCCACACCACAGCACGCCCACCAAGCCACGCCCACAGAACCAGTAGTAAAAAGAATTGGATTTCACCACTGCCTTGGAGGTCTCAAGCAGGAGACCCTATTTCAGACAAGTAGCTGTCCAGTTCTCTTCTCGACAGCCTGCAATGATGGAGCACCCACAATGTCTGAAGGCAACTTCCATTCCACTGGTTAATTTTTCTCGCTGTTAGGAAATTTCTCCTTCGTTCTAGGTTGCTTCTCTCCTTGATTAGTTTCCATCCGTTTGTTAACTTGCAAAGATTTCAAGTTGCCATGAGCAGGAGGGAGGGAGAACTGAAGTGAATTCCATACATTTTTCCTGACCGCAATCAGAAGGAGGGTGTTAGGTTTCTCAGCCAGCCAAAGTGGTTAATTGGAGAATGTGATTTATGACATGGCCAGGGGGGAGGGGAGAGACAGGGTCATAGGGGAACGTAAATCTACGTGGGATCAGTCCTGACTGCATCCGAGTATTGCCGGAATGTTGCTCCTAATAAATGACTGTATTTCCTTTGAAGTTTGGATCATGGCTCATGAATTAATTAGGGCATCTTTCGGAAACTTGACACCATTATTCCTTGACGTGCCTTCCGATGCTTTGGAAAATAGGTTGACCCTCCTTGTCTTTGTAGGAACCCCTCAAGAACTGAAATACCACTATCATGTCTTGATTCTTGTCTTGCCTTCTGGTGCTTTGAAAAATAGGTTTAAGACCACTTGAAAGCCTCCAGTGATGGAGCACCCACAACTTCTGAAGGCAAGCTGTTCCTCTGGTTGATATGCTCTCATTGTCAGGAAATTTTTCCTTAGTTCCAGGTTGCTTCTCTCCTTCTTTAGTTTCCATCTGTTGGTTCTTGTCCTGCCTTCAGGTGCTTTGGAGAATAGCTTGACCCGCCACCCCTCTTCTTCATGGTAGCCTCTCAAATATTGGAACACTGCTGTCATGTCCACCCTAGTCCTTCTTTTCACTAGACTAGACAAATCCAATTCCTGCAACCATTCTTCATAGAGCCTTGGTAGTACAGTGGTCTAAGGCACCCTGTTATTAAGCTGGTTATTAAAACCAGCTGCCTGCAATTACTGCAGGTTCGAATCTCGCCAAGGCTCAAGGTTGACTCAGCCTTCCATCCTTTCTAAGGTAGGTAAATTGAGGACCCAGTTGTGGGGGCAATAAGCTGACTTTGTATAAATATACAAAAGGATGAAGGCTATTGCTGAGCACATTGTAAGCCGCCCTGAGTCTCCGGAGAAGGGCGGCATATAAATCAAATTTAAAATAAATTTTTTTAAAAAAATGTTTGAGCCTCCGGCCCTCTAATCATCTTTGTTGCTGTTTTTTTCATTCTTTCCAGAGTCTCTACATCCTTTTTTTAAATAATATGGTGGCCAAAACTGGATACAGTAGTCTATGTGTGATCTTACTAAGGCTTTATAAAACGGTACTAATACTTCACATGATCTTGATTCTATTCCTCTTTTAATGCAACCTAGAATTGCATTGGGTTTTTTTAGCTGCTGCCACACACTCTTGGCTTAAATATAAGTGATTATCCACTAGGATCTTGTCCCTCTCACAATTACTGCTGTTGAGTCAGATTTTCAATCCACATTCCCTACTTAAGAAGCATATGAGCCACTTATGCTTAAATCAGCCACTTAAATCAGACATTTTTTCCAGAAGATATTTCCTCAGAAGAATCTCAACAAACTTAAAATAACGGGCCCTATCTAACAAAATGAAATTCAATGGTGAGAAAAGTAAAGTTTTTACTCTTAGGCAAGAAAAAAACCCAAATGCACAGGTGTGGAATAGGTGGGTACCTGACTCAATAATAATAACTGTGAGAGGGATCTTGGAGTCCTAGTGAACTATCATTTGAATATGAGCCAGCTGTGTGTGGCAACAGCCAAAAAAGCTAATGCAATCCTTGACTGCATAAATAGAGTCAAAATCACGTGAAGTATCAGTACCGCTTTATAAAGCCTTAGTAAATCCATGTCCGGGAGAAATATCAACAACCTCAGATATGCAGATGATACCACTCTCATGGCAGAAAGTGAAGAGGAACTAAAGAGCCTCTTGATGCCGGTGAAGGAGGAGAGTGCAAAAGTTGGCTTGAAACTCAACATTAAGAAAATTAAGATCATGGCTCCCGGCTCTCTCAATTCTTGGCAAATAGATGGGGAAGAAATGGAGGCAGTGACAGATTTTATTTTCCTAGGCTGCAAAACCACCGCAGATGGGGACTGCAGCCAAGAAATTAAAAGACGTTTGCTCCTAGGGAGGAAAGCTACGGCAAATCTAGATAGCTTACTAAAAAGCAGAGACATCACCCTGCCAACAAAAGTGCGTATAGTCAACGCTATGGTTTTCCCAGTTGCAATGGATGGCTGTGAAAGTTGGACCATAAGGAAGGCTGAGGGCCAAAGAATTGAGGCCTTTGAACTCTGGTGCTGGAGAAGACTCCTGCAAGTCCCTTGGACTGTAAGGCCATCCAACCAGTCAGTCCTAGAGGAGATCAACCCTGACTGCTCTTTAGAAGGTCAGATCCTGAAGAGGAAACTCAAATATTTTGGCCACCTAATGAGAAGGAAGGAAGGACTCACTGGAGAAGAGCCTAATGCTGGGAACGATTGAGGGCAAAAGAAGAAGGGGACGACAGAGAACGAGGTGGCTGGATGGAGTCACTGAAGCAGTAGGCGTGAGCTTAAATGGACTCCAGAGGATGGTAGAGGACAGGAAGTCCTGGAGGAAAGTTGTCCATGGGGTCGTGATGGGTTGGACACGCTTTGCAATTAACAACAACAATGATCAAAAAAAGTCAAAATGGCAGCCACAGGATGTAATGAAAGATCTGCACGCAAGGCATATTAAGAAAACAAACAGAACCACAAAGCAAAGCAAATGAGTTTTGAACGCCCCATAGTGGCCACCATCCTATTTTGATTTGAATTATAGCTTGCAGTTGCCCCTAAAAGCCAACTCCAAAAATCTTCCTTAACTTTCATTTTGGTCAGAGCCTCAGGGCTGAGAGAGATAAGAGGATTTGAAAATCTTCCAGATTGCATAAAGTGGATTTTTAAGAGGCCCTTAAAAGTTTGTTTTAGGATCCAAGCTGGAAGAACAGCAAAGGGGTTCTTATTTATTATGATCCTGCCACCACATTCCTGTACCTCTGTACAGCTCACTTCATTAAAACGAAATATAAATATAATAAATAAAAATAAACGTAGTCACTGGGAATGCAGGAGAGAGAGGGAAAAGTTTGATTTTTCTGTGAGCTGAACCAAAACACCTCCGCACCTTCCTTCCTTCCTTCCTTCCTTCCTTCCTTCCTTCCTTCCTTCCTTCCTTCCTTCCTTCCTTCTTTCCTTCCTTCCTTCCTTCCCTCTCCCTTTCCTTCTCTCCCTCCCTTCTTCCCTCCCTCCCTCTCTCCTTCCTGCCTTCTGCTTTCTTTCTTTCTTTCTTTCTTTCTTTCTTTCTTTCTTTCTTTCTTTCTTTCTTTCTCTTCCTTCCTTCCCTTTTCCCTCCTTCCTTCCACTTACCTTCCTTCCTTCCTTCTCTCTCTCTTTCCCTCTCTCCCTCCCTTCTTCCCTCCCTCCCTCCCTCCCTCCCTCCCTCTCTCCCTCCCTCCCTCCCTTCTTTCTTTCTTTCTTTCTTTCTTTCTTTCTTTCTTTCTTTCTTTCTTTCTTTCTTTCTCTCTCTCTCTCTTTCTCTCTTTCTTTTTCTTCCTTCCTTCCTTTTCCCCTCCTTCCTTCCACTTACTTTCCTCCCTCCCTCTCTCCCTCCATTCTTCCCTCCCTCCCTCCCTCCTTCCTTTCTTTTTTCTTTCTTCCTTCCTTCCTTCCTTCCTTCCTTCCTTCCTTCCTTTCTTTCTCTTCATTCCTTCATTTTTCCCTCCTTCCTTCCACTTACCTTCCTTCCTCCTTCCTTCCTTCCTTCTCTCTCTTTCCCTCCCTCCCTCCCTCCCTCCTCTTTCTTTCTTTCTTTCTTTCTTTCTTTCTTTCTTTCTTTCTTTCTTTCTTTCTTTCTTTCTTTCTTTCTTTCTTTCTTTCTTTCTGCCACCCATCTTACCACAGGATAACTCTGGGCAGCTTACAGTATTAAAAAGATAAAACTGCAAAACCTAGAAGATATAAATAAATCCATACCTTTTCACTGTCTTTGACTTCTTCCATTCAGATTAACTACGAACATAGTAAAATAATAATAATAATAATAATAATAATAATAATAATAATAATAATAATAATAATAATAATAATAATAATAATAATAATAATGTTTTTTTTTTCATCCTTTCTTTGTCCTCTCTCTACCAGCAAGAAAATACTGGTTTTCTCCTTCCCTTTTCTACACACACAAATCCACCCCTCATTTCCCAACTGCTTTTGTCAACTGACGTTAAGTATGAGTGGCTTAGTTTTGCATCTTTACTGACAAATCTGTATTAATAACAACTTCGATAAAAGTATTAAAGCTGAACTATGGGAATAATTTGTGATCACCCTCAAATTAATAACAGCGCCTTGGACGGAGAGTATAGAATGGGGACCGGCTATTAGGGCTGGTTATGATTACCATATTACGCTCATTTAAGTAGGCTGTAACTCTGGTAATGTAAAGGTCACCGTGATTTATTCTGTTTACTTTGTCATGTGTTTAGAAAAGTAATTAAACTGCAAACTATGCAGTTATATCATTCCTAACGGCAAGCGCACATGGGACAGATAACAAAGCTGAACAAGCCAGAGCCGAGTCAAGTCAAACGGTGAGGTTTGCTGCCATTAGAGGGGATAGCCGCCATTTTCTTTGAGGCTCTAAAGATGGGCCTGTATAAACCCTTAGAAGAGAGAATTTAGGAAAGGTTAGCTTGTTAGGTACCATTGTTGGACACAGCTCCTCTTTCATTGTCGGTAGAAGAGAATATTTGCAGCTCAAGGCTAAACAGCGGGGAGTTTGGTGATCTCTGAATTTGGTTGTTTTCTTGCAGACATTTCATGACCCAACTAGGTAACATCATCAGTGGCAGAAGGGAGTGGGGTTTGTTCTCTATTTATACACAAGGGGCTTGGACTTTTAGTGTTGATGGGAGTGTTGTTAGTGGTTCCTTGATTAGGTTCCTTTCCCTTTCCCTTCCCCTTCTCCTTCCCCTTTCTTCTCCCCTCTTCCTTCTTTATTATCTGTAATTTTAATGTCATATGGACAAGATAGTGATATATTGTTGTGTTTGCCTGTAAAGAAAGTCATTTCTGCTATTGCACCCATTAGGTGGGATGGGGCAAATACGGTTAATGGTAGAGGGAGGGAGGAAGGGAGGGAGGAAGGAAGGAAAGAAGGAAAGAAAGAAAGAAAGAAAGAAAGAAAGAAAGAAAGAAAGAAAGAAAGAAAGAAAGAAAGAAAGAAAGGCTTTTACTTTGATGATGATCAAATCATGATTAAATCAACAGAAAAGCCACCATTAAGGAAGGGAGGGAGGGAGGAAAAAAGGAAAAGAAGGAGGGCGAAGAGGAGATGAAAGGAAAGGAGGAAAAAGAAGGGAAAGGTAGGGTAGGGAGGGAGGGAGGAAGGAAGGAAGGAAGGAAGGAAGGAAGGAAGGAAGAAAGAAAGAAAGAAAGAAAGAAAGAAAGAAAGAAAGAAAGAAAGAAAGAAAGAAAACTATTTACTTTGATGATGATCAAATCATGATTAAATAAACAGTTAAGTCACCATTAAGGAAGGGAGGGAGGAAGGGAAGGAGGGAGGGAGGAAAGAAGGAAAAGGAAGAGGGTGAAGAGATGAAAGGAAAGGAGGAAAAAGAAAGGTAAGGTAGGATAGGGTAGGGAGGGAGGAAGGAAGGAAGGAAGAAAGAAAGAAAAGAAAGAAAGAAAGAAAACCATTTACTTTGATGATGATCAAATCATGATTAAATCAACAGAAAAACCACCATTAAGGAAGGGAGGGAGGGAAGGAGGGAGGGAGGAAGGAAGGAAAAGAAGGAGGGCGAAGAGGAGATGAAAGGAAAGGAGGAAAAAGAAGGGAAAGGTAGGGTAGGGAGGGAGGGAGGGAGGGAGGAAGGAAGGAAGGAAGGAAGGAAGGAAGGAAGGAAGGAAGGAAGGAAGGAAGAAAAACCCAAGAAATGTCACTGGCCCAATGTATTTTGGAAAGCCCATTTTTAGCTGTGACTTCGTTGTGATGTTTCAGAGAACCGAGACTTAAGCCTAAACGCCCGTCCAAGTACACTCATTTGTTGTCGCCGTTAAGAATAATGACAACAAGAAGAAGACCCCCATCAAATAGAGGAGTCCACGAGCTCTGTTAGCCTACAGATCCTTCCTAGAGGAACACAGGACGCGAAATGCCCCAACGGATAGACTCCGGCGAAGGAATTGGGAAAGGAAGAGGGAGGCAGGGGGTTGATTGCTTTCGTTAGACTAATCCTGCCGAAAATCCACTCCGCACGAACCTGAAAGCTTTCTGGAAGGAAGTTGACAAGGTCAGCGATAAACTCACCTTCTGTCTTGAGTGGGAGTGGTTGGGGGGGGGTGGAGAAGAAGAAAAGATGGCTTTATTAAGCAAAGCCGAGCCAAAATGGTGTTTAATTATCAAGATTTGAGCAAGGGAGGCTGGTGGGGGAGAGGCAGGAATTCTGCCGAGGTGCCACTTGCATCCCTGCACTCGGCAGATGCGAGGACAGGAAAGGATCACTTGCTGTTCCCAAAATGAATTCCTCCTTCTCTCTTTCAGGGCTGATTGAAAGGGAAGGCTAGAAAGCTTTAGGCTGTTTCAAGCCACGCAACCTTACCAGGTTTCCTTTTCTAACCTCGACTTACGACAGTTCATTCAGCGACCGAAGTGCAGAGGCCTAGAATCAAAATCACGTGAAGTATGAGCGCCGTCTTTACAAAACATTAGTAAGACCACATGCATCCAGTTTTGGTCACCACATTACTACTACTACTAATAATAATAAAAATGATGATGATGATGATGGTGATGATTTTTTTTTTATTTGATTTATATGCCGCCCTTCTCCGGAGACTCAGGGCGGCTTACAATGCGTTAAGGAATAGCCTTCATACTTTTGTGTATTTATACAAAGTCAGCTTATTGCCCCCACAAACTGGGTCCTCATTTCACCTACCTTAGAAAGGATGGAAGGCTGAGTCAACCTTCACAACTGCAATGACTCACTGAACAACTGTGGGAACGCAGGTTGTAAAATGGGGCAAAACTCACCTAACAAATGTCTCACTTAGCAACAGAAATGTAGGAGTCCAGTGTGGCCATAAGTCGAGGACTACCTGTATATGTGTAAAAGTGGGAGTGGAGAAGAAGAAATACTGCTAGTCCTTGATTGATGATCACAATGGAGCCCAAAAATTCTGTTGCTAAGTGAGACAGTTGTTAAGTGAGTTTTGTCCTATTTTAACACCATTCCTGCCACAGATGTTTGGTGAATCACTGCAGTTGCTAAGTCAGTAACATGGTTGTTAAGTGAATCTGGCTTCTCGGTTGACTTTGCTTGTCCGAAGGTCACAAAAGGGGATCATATGACTCTGGGACACTGCAACCATCATAAATATGAGTCCATTGCCAAGCGTCTGTATTTTGATTGCACAAATTTTTTTTGTGCTGCAAAGGTCGTAAGCATGAAAAACGGTCATAAATCCCTTTTTTTCCAGTGCCGTGGTAACTTTGAACAGTCACTAAACGAGGACTCCTTGTATGCATGCAAAAAAGCAAAGGAGAGATTCGCCTTTTGTTCAGCGCTAGGAAGAGACTCCCATGCTTCCTGACTCGTTTTTTTTTTATTATTATTTTCTGAGCTTGTTTACGTGAAATCTTATCTCAGGATAGCAGGCCCTGAATTTAAAACAGCATCAACTTTGTGCTTTGAATCTGGAAGCCGCAGGAAACTCACAGCCCCTGAGGAGACACTCGGAAAAGATCTGAAAGCTACTAGCAAGCCTGACTGTACATCTCCAGATTTGGACCCCGGGGATTAAGCAGTTGCATTTGAACATTATTTCAGCTTCTCTCTCTCTAGGATTCCTGAAGGAGATGATCTGATGGAGAGGAATGCAATGTTTTTGAATAGACGATAGAAGTCACATATAACTCAGATACCGTGTGTTCCCCAAAAATAAGACCGGGTCTTATATTAATTCTTGCTCCAAAAGACGCATTAGGGCTTATTTTCTGGTTAGGTCTTATTTTGGGAAAAATACGGTACTAAATGCATCCATCTGGCTGACAATCTTAACTGGGGCTTATTTTTGGGGGTAGGGCTGATATTACGAGCATCCTGAAAAATCATGTTAGGACTTATTTTCCTGTTGGGTCTTATTTTGGGGGAAACAAGGTATTCATACAAGAACTGTGGTGGCCCAGTGGTTAAAATGCAGTATTGCAGACAAATTCTGCTGACTGTCTGGAGTTCGATCCTGACTGGCTCAAGTTTGACTCAGCCTTCCATCCTTCTGAGGTCGGTAAAATATGTTTCCCCAAAAATGCAACCTACTCTGAAAATAAGCCTGTTTTTATATGTGTACGCCTTATATAAGCCCTACCCCAAAAGTAAGTCCTAATGAAGGGGAGTGGCTATGGCCAGCATAGGAGGTGGCGAGTGCATGCAAGTCAACAGTAATTGGCAGCAGCCGCAGCCCGTGTAGCACAGGTGAGTTGAGTACCTGTGCAAGCAGCAGACAGAGGCAGAGGTGTGAGGGAAGGCAGGCAATTCAGATGTGCTGTGCAGGTCATGGAAAAGTCGAGCAGCATTGTGCTGGAGTGTGTGTCAGGGGTAGGGCGCCCAACCAGGCTGATCACCCTGAAATTGTGTTTCCCTGAAAATAAGCCCTAGTGGTTATTTTGGGCTCCAAAAAACCCAGTAGGTTGTTGGTGGCAATATGCAAATAATTCTTCTACATTGCAAATCATTCAAGAGTGCTGTAAAATGCTACGGGGCAATCTACAGCTAGTCCTTGACTTAAACGGTTTGTTTAGTGACCATGCAATATTTAAATTTAGTAGCTGGAGCAGTGGGATTGTGCAGTGAGCCAGAACACATAGTTATAGTTAATTGATTGGAGAGGGCTGGCTTCTGCGTGAGGCAATCTGTGCTGTGATTGGTCGCTGTGGGTGTGGCGGGGGAAGTTTCATTTTTTTCCCCGCCTTTTTCTTCTGTGTGCTCTGATTTACCTCATGATGCTCCTATTCCCCTGACTGTCTAGTTTGATATATAGATATAGATAGATTTTTAGATAGATAGATAGATAGATAGATAGATAGATAGATAGATAGATAGATAGAAAAATAGATTATTGATTGATTGATTGATGACTACAAATTTGTATCAGTGTCTCTGACTCCATTTGGACACCGGCTGCGCAATAGTTATAGTTGATTGATTGGAGAGGGCTGGCGTCTGTGTGAGGCAATCTGTGCTGTGATTGGTCACTGTGGGTGTGGCAGGGGAGTTTCATTTTTTCCCCCGCCTTTTTCTTCTGTGTGCTCTGATTTACCTCATAATGCTCCTATTCCCCTGACTGTCTAGTTTGATATATAGATATAGATAGATTTTTAGATAGATTTTTAGATAGATTTTTAGATAGATTTTTAGATAGATAGATAGATAGATAGATAGATAGATAGATAGATAGATAGATAGATAGATAGATTATTGATTGATTGATTGATTGATTGATGACTACAAATTTGTATCAGTGTATCTGACTCCATTTGGACACCGGCTGCGCAATAGTTATAGTTGATTGATTGGAGAGGGCTGGCGTCTGTGTGAGGCAATCTGTGCTGTGATTGGTCGCTGTGGGTGTGGCAGGGGAGTTTCATTTTTTTCCCGCCTTTTTCTTCTGTGTGCTCTGGGATTTACCTCATGATGCTCCTATTCAGTTTGATAGATAGATAGATAGATAGATAGATAGATAGATAGATAGATAGATAGATAGATAGATAGATAGATAGATAGATAGGGTGAGTGGGTGGGTGGGTGGATGGATGGATGGATAGATAGATGGATGGATGGATGGATGGATGGATGGATGGATGGATGGATGGATTAATTGCTTGCTTGCTTGCTTGCTTGCTTGCTTGATTGATTGATTGATGACTGCAAATTTGTGCCAATATCTCTGACTCCATTTGGCCACCGGCTGCGCAATTCCCTGACAACCCTTCAGACTGCTTCTCTGCCTAACTTTTAAATTCACCTCCGATCAATCCAAAATTCCAAATCAAAATGTCATCTCTCAGAATTTATTCCTGTCAGGATGTCCCTTTCTTTTTTCCTTCCGCGAATGGTGCAGCTTATCACGGGTCACTCTTAGCATCTTGGAATGTGGTTAAAACGGAGATGAGGCCATTAGAAATGCTTTATTTCTTATACCAAACTTTATTTTATTTTATTTTTTTGAACAGAGGAGAACATATGCAGGAAGACGAGAGGAGCACAGGATGCAAACAAGATAGCAGGATGCTTCCCTCTCTCTCTCTCCCCCCCCCCCCCCGTTGTCAGGAAGCTATTAATGAGATGCTGAGAAATGTCAGGTTTAATTGAGTTTCAATTTCAAATAGAACAAACAGTTTGAACGCCCTGCCTTTGATTGCAATGAGAAGTTAAGTCGGGGATCCAAAGGAAATATTCACTCAGAGATATAATTCCTGATCCTACAGGTTTGATCTGATTTCTCCAAAGAATATCCAGCAGATAGGAATGGCCAGATCTCAACAGAGTGGGAGGAGACGGATACCACATTTTCTATCTCCAAATCTACAACACAGTCCTTTCAACAGTTCCGAGAAGGCTCCACACCCATTTGCATCACTCAGGTGACCCTGATGACACAGATAAACCTCCAGGTAGCCTTAACAACTCGCTTAAAGAATGCAAATGACCAGCTGTCTGCAAGGAGTATAAATCCTTCCATCCTCCACCATCCAGTTAGAGCTGAAGAAGTTTCTTAGATGAGAAGCAAAACATCTTCAAAGAAAAACCAGAAAGTCCAGTTGCCTCTTGAAAAAGCACCTTGCAAATATTGGAAGATAGCAGTCTTCCAATATTTGACAGCTGCCACAGAGATGAGGAGGTCAAGCTATTTTTCCAAAGCATCCGAAGGCCAGACAAGGAATAATGGATGTAAACTGATCAAGGAGAAATTCAACTTGGAAATAAGGAGAAATTTTCAGACAGGGAGAACAATCAACCAACAGATGTTGCCTTCAGAAGTTGTGGGAGCTTCATCACTGGAAGCTTTCAAGAAGAGACAGGACTGCCCTCTATCAGAAATAAGTGTAGGGTCTGATCTTGGCCTAGATGACCTACAAGGACCCTTCCAACTCTATTAATCTGTATCTGTATCTAACCCAAATATCTATTACATCTTTTAGATCCCAGAATATGGAATTTGGGGACAAATCCAAAACAAACAAACAAAAAAAAAAAAACCCATGATGACTTGAACAGATGTTTTATCTTAGATCATCTTAAAATGTACGATGATCATGCCTAAATGTTTGAGCGAGAGGTATGTGCATGAAATGACCAACTCAGCATGTTCTAAGTAAGTCAAAGAAACCAAAAATTAGCCAAGAACAAACTTCTTCTTTGTTTTAGTCACAAAACGTTGAAAAATCAAACTGATAATGTGATACATGTTGTGAAAGCCAAGGTTTTTTCCCCCCAGTTATAACACTTGGGAAATTTGAAAGTTGGACCATTAAAAGTGAACGAAGAAATCATAATTTTCCCATTGCTGGAGAACATCATTGAGAAGATCACAAGAAGAGTAGATTCCTCAAGATTAGACAAAGTAAAATCCAACTTCTCCATAGAAACATTTATAATGAAGATAAAGCTGAAATAATTTGGACAGCTGTTGGTAAGGCAGCAGACATTAGAGAAAGCCCTACCACTAGGAAGAATGGAAGGCAATCAAAAAGGAGGTTGAAAGAAGAGAAGATGGTGAGATGTTCTCCTTGATGATACAAGAAGAGTCTTAGAAGCACTCAATGAAGTTACTGACAGATAGTCCTCGGTTGCGAAGAGTTGGAAGTGACTAAACATCAACTCAATACTTATTCCAGAAATGATAGTTTGTAAGCCATCGTTTTCCATTCATATGTCCTTGCTACTTCCTTATGAAGCTTTGAAATGGGCCCATTTCAAACAGAGAAATCCTGAGCATCAGTTGCCCAGTGCTAGAAGAAGCTCTCAGTTATATATTTAACACTGGCCCCATCCTGTCCAATTTCAACTCTGCACCAAATTTACAATGAATGTCTATCAGTCTGTAGAGATTCTCAGTCATCCAGGTCATGGTTGTCCCAAAGGTGCTTTTTCAGGAGGCAACTGGACTTCCTCATTTTTTCATTTGAAGATGTTTTGCTTCTCATCCAAGAATCTTCTTTAGTTCTGACAGGATAATGAGGAATGGAAGGATTTATATTCCTTGCAGACAGCTGGTCATTTGCATCCTTTTAGAGGGTTGTTGAGGCCACTTGGAGGTTTATCTTTGTCCTTGGGGTCACCTGAGTGGTGCTCCTGGTTCCTGTAGTCTGCAATTTTTCCCTCTGGAAATCTATTCCTACTCCCACAGCATTCCAAGGGTGTTCATCCCAAATTGTATAGCTAAAACAACAGTAGAACAACCTGCCTCCAGAAGTTGTGAATGCTCCAACACTGGAAGTTTTTAAGAAGATGTTGGATAACCATTTGTCTGAAGTGGTGTAGGGTTTCCTGCCTAAGCAGGGGGTTGGACTAGAAGACCTCCAAAGTCCCTTCCAACTCTGTCTATTCTATTCTATTCTATTCTATTCTATTCTATTCTATTCTGTTCTGTTCTGTTCTGTTCTGTTCTGCTCTGCTCTGCTCTGCTCTGCTCTGCTCTGCTCTGCTCTACTCTGCTCTACTCTACTCTACTCTACTCTACTCTATTCTATTCTATTCTATTCTATTCTATTCTATTCTATTCTATTCTATTCTATTCTGTAAATCTGTAGAGATTCTCAGTCATGGTTGTCCAAAAGGTGCTTTTGAACTTCTATCTTTTCTTCACACAATCATTAGAGGGAATAGCTGCAATAGCTATTAGTATAGAGCTTTGCAAAGATGGGATATTTTCCTGGAGAACCAAATTATTAAAGACTTCTTAGAGGTATGAAAACCTCCAGTCTCCAATACCTGCTGAGAACTGGTAGAAGGTTGATCCCACATGCTTTTTTTTAAATTTAAGAACTTCTGAATCTACTTTACTATCTTTAAGACTCCTATCAGCTTTCCACCAGGAGCCTGGGTTTTCCTTCTACCAGCTTCTCTTTTGAAGAACACCCATGGAAGGGGTGCTTCTTCCTTTGCAACTCATCTCAGACAGTGATTGAGTATCCTGGAATATCGCCGCGGAAAGCAACGTTAAGTTGCGATTGAGAGTATTTGAGGCAGAAACAGAGAAACACTTGGAGATAAATTAGTAGGAGAGATTTATTGATGAAGCATGGACAGTGCTGAGTGCAGAAGTTAAGATAGCAGAAAATGAGGTTCAGGGGATTAATTGAGGGGTGAGTTTTGTGCTACATCAAGAAATAACCTAAGGAAGAAACCCTTGAGTAGGACTCGAGGAAGCAGAAGGAAATTGTTCAGTCTCTTTCCTTGGCATTGTAGGGTCCTGGAGTTAGAAGGAGACCTTTAGACCATTAAGTCCAATCAGTGAAGGGATCCAAACTGAAGCATCCTCAACTGATGGATGTCAAGCCACCACTTAACCAAGATAGTGAAGGGTAATTCATCATTTTTTCTGGGTCATTGGTTTCAGTGTCAACCAGCTGATAAGACATTTTCTTCACCATTCAATCAGGACAGCCCTCCGGAAACTTAAATCAATTGTCCCATGACCTACATTCTAGAACAGGGATGTCAAACTTGATTTCATTGAGGTGAGCATCAGGGTTGTGTTTGACCTTGGGGGGCTGGGGTGGGCGTGATTGGGGTGGGTGTGGCCATCACTCATGTTGGGGCCACCTGTAGTGGCCCAGGCAGAGCTGTGGGGATCCATTATCTCTTTCCTTCCTTCCTTCCTTCCTTCCTTCCTTCCTTCCTTCCTTCCTTCCTTCCTTCCTTCCTTCCTTCCTTCCTTCTCTTCTTTTTCTTTCCCTCTTCCTTCTCCTTTCTTCTTCCTTCCCCTCTTTCCTTCTTTTTCCTTCCTTGTTCTCTTCCCATCTTCCCATCTTTTTCTTTGTCTTTCCTCTTTCCCTTTCTCCTTTGCTGTCCCTTCTTGGATGCTCAAATGCAAAAGCTGTTCAAGCAATGGAACAGAAGTTGCCTTCAGAAATTGTGGCAGCTTCATCACTTGAGACTTTCAAGGAAAGATTTGACAGCCATTTGTCAGAAATGGTATAGGGTCTCCTCTTGAGCGGGGGTAGGTGGGTGGGTGGACTAGATGACCTATAAGGTCCCATCCAACTCTGTTAATCTGTTTAAAGAGGAAAAATTTCTCCTTTTGCTTTGTTTTGCTTTTAGTTTGTTTTGATAGTCCTCTGCCAGCGAAAGCTCCATTCCCCACCCCAATCCAGAGCTCTATTTTTGCTGGCAGAGGGCTGCAGGACGCCATCGCAACTGAAAACGGAGTCTGGGAGGGTCACACTGACTCCCCTGAACTCCATTTTCACTGGCAGAGGGCTGCAGGAAGCCGTAGCGGCCTCCAAACAACCACCATTTTTACTGGCAGAGGCACCATGGGCCGGTCC
Organism: Pantherophis guttatus; assembly: GCF_059756535.1. NCBI lineage: Eukaryota > Metazoa > Chordata > Lepidosauria > Squamata > Colubridae > Pantherophis > Pantherophis guttatus. The sequence continues at coordinate 5,078,185 of NC_142064.1, forward strand.
TTCACTGTTTCCTGGGCAGTCCTCTTGACTTTGACACCCCTGCTCTAGACAAACAGAGGATAAATTTCAATTGTCAGGGTTCCAAGTAACACCGTCAATGAAAGAAGACTCCGAGGCTAGAAGTTCCTCAAAGTTCCATTTTATTAGGGATGTCATATTGGCACATCTGGGAAAACCCGAATATGAAAGCCTCCAGGTTTTCCCCACCCAAGTGAAATTTCAAGTCCGTGCCCAGCACCCACACGTCCATCACATGGCCCAGTTAGGCACCATCCCATCTGGAGATGCCTCCCAGTCATCCAACTCCAGGTGCCAGGGCAAGGCATCCTTGACTCTCTGAGAAAGGAATGTTATTTTGAGTACATCTCTCTCATACTCCACATAATCCCCCTCCCATTTCCCCACAATAGAAAATGTGGCAGGCCTGAAGGCCCAACTTAAAAGATGGCTCCAGGCCTGACATCAACCTTCTTCTGTGCAAACACCTTTCAGGCATCTAAAGACCAATCTCCTCTTTTCTCTCCTGGGTCTTCTAGTCTAAAGAGTGAAACCTTTCTGATGTCTTCATAGGACTTTCGATCCATCCCCTGCATTGACCATTGCAAAATGAACAGAGCACCTACTTGCCATGACTTAGAAGGTTTCCTACTGGTATTGGATGATAAATCAATAACTAAATTTTATAACTGTTTACTAAAAGACAAATTGGAAGAAGAAGTGGTGAAAGAGAATATGATTACATGGGTGAAAAATTTGGGATATAATATTGAACTCGATAAATGGGAAAAAATATGCAAAGTAAATACCAAACTGACAATGTCTGTACCCTATAAGGAAAATATCTACAAAATGTCCTACAGGTGGCATCTCCCCCCTGCACGCTTGGCAAAGATGTTTCCTAACACCACACAGGACTGTTGGAAATGCAGATTACTGTTGTGGCTCTGTTGCCTGAGCCTGGGCTATTGACAGATGCAGACTCTGAGAGTGAGGGAGAGGAGTTGGCAAGGCCTCCCTCTCTAGGACCCTCCTCTCTGGCAATGCCTCCGGAGGACACCGAAGGGCAAGAGATAGGCCCAGAGCCAAGCACGTCCCCACAGCCACAGGTGGACAGTGACGAAGGAGATAAGTGCTGGCTGGATCCTCGACAGCGGCGCAGGGAGAAGCGTGCACAGCAGAGGGGAAGGCTGTGGGGGTGCGTGTGTGGGATGGGGACAGAACAATTACACAAAGGGACATACTATCACATGTGGTGGTCGTGCCAAAAGGCAAAAAAAAATTGGAAAATGATCCAAAAACAATTAGAAGAAATTACAACCCAGAAAGTGCCATTGAAACCAGAAACATACCTATTAGGAATATTAACAAATCAATATGAAAAAGAAATACAATATTTGATAACCCATATACTGACAGCAGCAAGAATCACATTCGCGCAAATGTGGAAATTAGAAGATACGCCATTGGAGGATAAAATAATACAAAAAGTAATGGAATGTGCAGAGATGGACAGGCTTACCAAAGAAATACAAGAAAAGGAAGACACTGAGTACTACATGGTGTGACAGCGATGCTACGATTGGTTAGAGAAAAGGAAAACGAAATAAAAAATAATTAGTAGGATAGAAAGGGAATACCAACAAAGGAAACAAAAATCAAGAAATAATCCTAAAATATCGTTATATAATGAAAGATGTATGTATATGTGTATGTAGCAGGGTGGTGGTGTGAGAGTGCGTGCAGATAGCGGTTTGTGTGTGTTTTCTTCTGGTATATAGTGTGTCCTAGGGAGCCATTGGATTTTCTGTAGACTAAGACATCCAGGAAGGGAAGTTGGTTGTTCACTTCTGTTTCCATGGTGAACTGTATTTTGGGGTGTAGGCTGTTGAGGTGTGTGAGGAAGTTGTCCAGTTTTTCTTTCTGGCCACATGGGATATAAAATAGAATACCGAAGTAACTTTCTTTTTTCTTAAGGCTCAAGTTGCAAGACTTGATTTAAATATGTAGTTTGTTTATGTTGTGTATTGTATGTATGTATGTTTTTGTTTGTCTACCCCAATAAACATTTTTTTTTAAAAAAAAGAAAGTTTCCTACTGGCGCTGTCTCAGATTGAGTTCTCCTTTGCTGCGGACTCACATTTCGTAATCGAAGTCCTATTCCACAATACTTTTCACCAGTGTTATTGTCAAATGAAGTATCCTATCTCCCCAGTTGCATTTGATTGCTTCTTCATGTATGAAGACTTTTGTGTTTGTTTCTGCTTCTGATAATTCTGGAATAACATCCCATTTCTCTAACCCAGCATTTCTCAACCTTGGCAACTTTAAGAGGTGTGGACTTCAACTCTCAGACTTCAGTTCCTAGACTTCAACTCGATGTTGGGACTTCCAGAATTCCCCAGAAAACATTGTGGAATTCTGGGAGCTGAAGGCCGCCCATCTTAAAGGTTGAGAAACACTGTTCTAACCTATCACTCTGAGGGGTCCTCGTTGGTCTCTGAGCTTGGTTGTTTTCTTGCAGATGTTTCATTACCCAACTAGGGAACATCATTAATACACCTCTCATTTCCACCCTGAGTTACAAATATTCTCCATTTTTAGAATAGAATGAGCTGAAATGACCTTGGAGGTCTTCTAGTCCAGCCCCCTGCTCGATCAGGAGAACCAATACCATTTTAGATAAGTTACTGTCTAGACTCTTCTTAATAATAATAATAATAATAATAATAATAATAATAATAATAATAATTTTATTTCTCCCGAAGGACTCAGGGCGGTGTACAGCCTATTTAAAAACACAGACAAAACAATGATATAAAATTTAAAATAATTAAATAAGTGGCTCAAATTTAAAACCCCAATAAATTTAAATACCCCAATTTAAAACTATTGTGTTGATAGTCCGGCCTGGCGGAACAACAGGGTCTTCAATGCGCAGCGAAACACCCGGAGGTCGGAGATCTTACGTATTTCCGGGGGCAGTTCATTCCACAGGGATGGGGCTCCCACAGAGAAGGCCCTCCCCCTGGGTGTCGCCAGCCTACATAACTTGGCCGATGGCACCCTGAGGAGACCCTCTCTGTGGGAGTGGACTGGCCAGTGGGAGGCTATTGGTGGCAGAAGTCGGTCTCGAAGGTACCCGGGTCCCATGCCATGGAGCGCTTTAAAGGTGGTAACCAACACCTTGAATCACACCCGGAAGACCACTGGGAGCCAGTGCAGCTCGCACAGGAGGGGTGTCACGCGGGCACAACGGGTTGCGCCCATAACCACCCGCGCGGCCGCATTCTGGACCAGCTGGAGCCTCCGAGTGCTCTTCAAGGGGAGCCCCATGTAGAGAGCATTACAGTAGTCCAACCGGGAAGTAACAAGGGCATGAGTGACCGTGCGCAGGGTGTCCCGATCCAGAAAGGGCTGCAACTGGCAAATCAGGCGAACCTGATAAAAGGCCCCCCTGGCCACGGCTGTCATATGCTCTTCTAAAGACAGCCACGCGTCCAGGAGGACACCCAGATTGCGAGCCCTCTCCGTGGGGGGCAAAGATTCACCCCCAATAGTCAGCGATGGCACCTGCTGACTATATCGGGGCGCCGGAAGCCACAGCCACTCGGTCTTGGAGGGGTTGAGTCTGAGCCTGTTCCTCCCCATCCAGACCTGCACGGCCTCCAGGCAGCGGGACATCACATCAAGGGCATCGTTGGGGTGGTCTGGGGTGGAGATGTACAGCTGAGTATCATCAGATGGCACTTCACCCCAAAACTACGGATGATCTCACCCTTCTTAAAAAGATCCAGTGATGGAGCACCCACGATTTCTGGTGGCAAGCTGTTCCACTGGTTAATTGTCCTAATTGTTAAGACTTTTCTCCTTAATTCCAGGTGGTTTCTCTCTTTGATGAGTTTCCATCCATTATTTCCAACCATTCTTTCTTGCCCTGATCTCTAATTCTCTAATTGGAGAATAATTTGACCCCCTCTTCTTTGTGGAAGCCCCTCAAATACCGGAATACTGTTATCACATCACCCCTAATTCTTCTTTTCTTTAGACTAGCCAAACCCAAATCCTGCAGCTGTTTTAAGAAGAGACTGGACAGTCACTTGTCTGGAATGGAATAGAGTCTCCTGCTTCAGCACGGGGTTGGACTAGAAGACCTCCAAGGTCTCTTCCACCTCTGTTATTCTATTCAATGTACTTCACTAGGCCGCAGGCAAAACCACATCTTCAGGGCCTTCTGAAATGCTAATTTCAGTCTAATTTCTGCAGGATTATGTTCCAAAGGGAGGGAGCCACCACAGAGAAGGCCCTGCTTCTAGCTCCTGCCAGATATACCTCCTTAGGGGAGGGCCGCCAGAATATTCCTTGCCTAGAGGATAAAGGGTGAGGAAGGAAGGAAGGAAGGAAGGAAGGAAGGAAGGAAGGAAGGAAGGAAGGAAGGAAGGAAGGAAGGAAGGAAGGGTGGGTCAGGTGGATGTGATGGGCAAGAGATGGTCCGTCAGATAACCTGGTCCGAAGCCATGAAGGGGTTAAGGCAGTGGTGGAATTTTTTTTTACTACTGGTTCTGTGGGCATGGCTTGATGGGCATGGGAGGGGAAGTATACTGCAAAATCTCCATTCCCACCCCACTCCTGGGGAAGGATACTGCAAAATCCCCATTCCCACCCCACTCCAGGGAAGGATACTGCAAAATCCCCATTTCCACCCCACTCTGGGGCCAGCCAGAGGTGGTATTTGCCGGTTCTCCAAAATACTCAAAATTTCCGCTACCGGTTCTCCAAACTACTCAAAATTTCCACTACCGGTTCTCCAAAATACTCAAAATTTCTGCTACCAGTTCTCCAAACTACTCAAAATTTCCACTACCGGTTCTCCAAAATACTTAAAATTTCTGCTACCGGTTCTCCAAAATACTCAAAATTTCCGCTACCGGTTCTCCAAAATACTCAAAATTTCTGCTACCGGTTCTCCAAAATACTCAAAATTTCCGCTACCGGTTCTCCAAAATACTCAAAATTTCTGCTACCGGTTCTCCAAAATACTCAAAATTTCCGCTACCGGTTCTCCAGAACCTATCAGAACCTGCTGAATTTCACCCCTTGGTTTCCCTGCATGTTTTGGGGAGTGCATTGAAGAATGAGAGAGAGAAAGAGGTCGTAACTGAGCATGCCCAGGCCGGATTGAATTGGAAGAACTTTTTAAAAAGAGTTCTGCCGACGGAGAAAGAATGCACTCGGCTAAATTCTCTTCCCATTCGCTCATGTTCACCCCGGCAATTAACAAGCTTGCACCATGCCTTCAGCTGGTCTAAACTGATGTACCTCCATTGACTCCCGCGCAGCTACATTGATTTATGCCAGCTGAGGATCTGTCCCTATGGGTTTTATTGAATGCCGAGTGTTGCTTTAATTACAGCACTTCCTATTAGAGGAAATTGCCTGCTCAGCATCCTTAATGGGAAGTCAAATGCATCTTTCTGTTTGGGGAAAGCGAGAAGCGAAGGCACAACAAAGCTTTGGAGAAGGAAAAAAAAAAACATCTCCCATTTGCCCAAGGAGACTTTGTCTTGAGGGATATAAAAAATAATCAAAACTGCAATAAAGTCAAACTCTTTATTTGCTGAAAGTGGGATGAGGGATGGCGTCTAAAGCTCCGAGCAGAGAGAGTTGGATCAGATGTCCTCCATGGTCTCGTCTAACTCTACGGTTCTTTTTCATTTACAACTTGAGAGTTGGGTCGCTTGTCCAAATCGCTTTGATTTGAACAAGCAGAGTTCCTGCCTAGGTGTAAAGCAAGATTTTACACCCACTGGTAGGCAGGAGAAACCAAAGGTACAAGTCAGTGGTGAAATCCAATTTTTTTTACTACCGGTTCTGTGGGCGTGGCTTGGTGGCGTGGCTTGGTGGATATGGCAGGGGAAGGATACTGAAAAATCCCCATTCCCTCCCCACTTCTGGGGGAAGGATATTGCAAAATCTCCATTTCCTCCCCACTCCTGGGGGAAGGATACTGCAAAATCTCCATTCCCTCCCCACTCCAGGGGAAGGATACTGCAAAATCTTCATTCCCTCCCCACTCCAGAGAAAGGTTACTGCAAAATCCCCATTCCCACTCCACTCCAGGGGAAGGATACTGTAAAACCTCCATTCCCTCCCCACTCCAGGGAAAGGTTACTGCAAAATCCCCATTCCCACCCCACTCCAGGGGAAGTATACTGTAAAATCCCCATTCCCACCCCATTCCAGGGAAAGGTTACTGCAAAATCCCCATTCTCTCCCCACTCCAGGGAAAGGTTACTGCAAAATCCCCATTCTTTCCCCACTCCAGGGGAAGGATACTGCAAAATCCCCATTCACTCCCCACTCCAGGGAAAGGTTACTGCAAAATCCACATTCCCTCCCCACTCCAGGGAAAGGATACTGCAAAATCTCCATTCCCTCCCCACTCTGGGGCCAGCCAGAGGTGGTATTTGCCGGTTCTCCGAACCGCTACCGGTTCTCCAGAACCTGCTGGATTTCACCCCTGGTACAAGTACAAATTAGGCGAAACCTGGCTCAAAAACAGTTACTGTGAGAGGGACCTTGGAGTCCTAGTGGACGACGACTTAAACATTAACCAGCAGTGTGTGGCAGCAGGCAAAACAGCTTATACAACCCTTGATTGTATAAACGGAGGCATAGAATGAAAATCACATTAAGCATTAATACCGCCTGATAAAGCTTTATTAAGGCCACACCTGGAATATTGCATTCAGTTTTGGCCACCACATTACAAAAAGGATGTTGAGACGTTGGGAAAAAAATGCAGAGAAGAGCAACTAAGTTGATTAAAGGCCTGGAGACTAAGTATGAAGGCCCTTATGGGAGGTCAAAAGGGTGGGTGCAGAGTGTTGTGACCCCGCCCTCTGAGCCTGTCCCATCGGAGGAAGAAAGCTCCATGCATGAGGAAGAGGAGTCAGCCAGGCCTCCCTCTCCAGGCCCCTCCCCTCTGGCACTGTCTCAGGTGCCGGCCGAGGAAGAGGAGATTAGCAGGGAGACAGGTGGCTCGGATGAGAGTGAGGGAGAGACATCATTCCTGGACGCACGCCTCCGAAGGCGTGATAAACGATTGCAGCAGCTCAGGAGGCTAGGGATTAGAACTGAGTCACTGGACCACACCCCAGAGACTATATAAGAGAGGGTGGTGGCCAGTGATCCTTGTGACGAACAAAAGTAAACCTTGGATAGTCACTAAAGCCTCGTCCGGAAACTGCTGAGAGGAATATTATTCTGATTGAACTTTTGTACGCTAAGTATCTTATCTTTCTGTTTTGTGGAAATAAACGCACTTGGCAGACGGTGTGTAAATCGCTGCCAAGTTGGAGATAAAGACCTGGGTGTGTGCCAAAGTGTTTCATTAACCCTCGGCTGGCTGTGTTTGTGTGTTTGTGTGTGGACGGGGACAGATCACAGAGTTTACTTTGGCGTACAATGTCGAAAGGGCAGGAGTGATGCAGAAAACGATCTTGTCCTCGATCCCACCAGCCAAAATGATGTTACCTAGTTGGATAATGAAATATCTTCAAGAAAGCAACCAAGCTTTGCTTTGGTCACCACACTATAAAAAAGATGTTGAGACTCTAGAAAAAGTGCAGAGAAGAGCAACCAGGATGATGAGGGGACTGGAGGCTAAAACATACGAAGAACGGTTGCAGGAACTGGGCATGGCTAGTCTAGTGAAGAGCAGGACCAGCGGAGACAGGATAGCAGTCTTCCAATACTTGAGGGGCTGCCACAAAGAAGAGGGAGTCAAGCTATTCTCCAAAGCGCCCGAAGGCCAGACAAGGATGGAAACTGAACAAGGAGAGGTTCAACTTGGAAATTTATTTATTCATTTATTTTATGCAATTTATATGCCGCCCTTCTCATCGAAGGACTCAGGGCGGCTTACCAAGAATAAAATTCAACAATTTAAATTTAAATGTAAATTAAAATCCTGTTAAAATTAATTAAAATTATTACAATGTAAAAGCCCCTACACAAGTCAGTCCAATTGATGAAAGAGCCACGTCTTCAGTTCAGAAATAAGGATAAATTTTTCTGACAGGGAGAACCATCAACCCATGGAACAGAAGTTGCCTTCGGAAGTTGTGGAAGTTTCATCACTGGAAGCTTTCAAGAAGAGACTGGACTGCCATCTGTCAGAAATAGTATAGGGCAGTGATGGCTAATCTTTTTGACATCACTTGCCAAAAGGGTGGGGAGAGCACATGTGGTCATGTGCACGTGTGCCCATACCCATAATTCTATGCACCCTGCCCCACACGCATGTGCATGTGATCCCCCACGCTCCCCCCACTTTTGGTACGTGATGGCACGGTGGGCCCAGTAGGCCCATTTTTCGCTCTCCCCAGGCTCCAGAGCCTTTCTAGGAGCCTGGGGAGGGCGAAAACAGCCTCCCCCACCCCCGAGAGGCCTTCCAGAGGTCAGAAACGGCCTGTTTGCCGACTTCCAGTGGGACCCAGAAGACTCAAAAATCAGCTGGCCGGCATGTGCATGTACACCGGAGCTGAGCTCGCATGCCCATTGATATGGCTCTGTGTGCCACTTGTGGCACGCGTGCCATAGGTTCGGCATCAAGGGTATAGGGTCTCCTGCTTGGGCGGGGAGTTGGACTAGATGACCTACAAGGTTCTCTGCACTTTTTCTAGAGTCTGAACATCTTTTTTATAGTGTGATGACCAAAACTGGATGCAGGATTCTACGTGTGGTCTTACTAAGGCTTTATAGAGTGGTATTAGTACCTCACATGATCTGGATTGTATCCCTCTGTTAATCCAGTTTAGGATTGTGTTGGCTTTTTACTTCTTATCTGGTTTTCAGGTGCTTTGGAAAATAGGTTGACCCCCCCTCCTCTTAATTGTGGCAGCCCCTCAAATATTGGAAGTGCTATCATGTCACCCTTGGTTCTTCTCTTTGTTAGACTAGACATACCCAGTTCCTGCAACTGTTCTTTATATGTTTTAGCCTTCAGTCCCCAATCATCTTTGTTTCTCTTTTCTCCATCCTTTCTAGAGTCTCAGCCAGCAGGTTCTGACAGGTTCTGGAGAACCGGTAGCGGATATTTTGAGTAGTTCAGAGAACCGGCAAATACCACCTCTGGCTGGCCCCAGAGTGGGGTAGGAATGGGGATTTTGCAGTATCCTTCCCCTGGAGAGGGGTGGGAATGGAGATTTTGCAGTATCCTTCCCCTGGAGAGGGGTGGGAATGGAGATTTTGCAGTATCCTTCCCCTGCCACGCCCACCAAGCCATGGCCACCAAGCCACGCCACGCCCACCACGCCACGCCCACAGAACCGGTAGTAAAAAAAAATTGGATTTCACCACCGGTCTCAACATTTTTTGCGTGTCGTGATAACGAAAACTGGATGCAGTATTCCAAATGCGATGTTATCTAGCCATCACTTAAGAGGGTCAAGAGGAAATGGAAAATGAAATACCCATAGGGTGAAGTTTATTTGAGTGATGCCTTTATTGCACGACCTAGAACAAAATAATATCTGGGCGTAGGATCAGTTTCTCATTTCTACTAACTAGTACATCTTTGCACTACTTATTAAAATGCAAATGTGTTACATTTGCATTTTAATGTCCGCTTATTTAATGTTGCACTTCTGAACTAAATGTGAACCCAAATGCCTACCCTTTCAGTCCTCTGAATTTTTCAATCTAGTCCTCCATTTTTTTAGAAGTACATATTAGAGAAAAGAGCAAAAAAAAAACAAAAAACTCCATACACCTTGAATCATTATATTTAGAAGAAAAGCCCTAGCGATGATCACAGTTGTCAAATTCAGTTTCTGTTTCTTGTATTTTCTTAGCAGATTTTAAATTTTAAATGTGCATACAGAAATCTGTAATATATTACTGCAAGCAATTCTGTCAATGTGCATATGTGGTGATTTCCAGAAATCACCATAGGTTTGCCAAGGGAAAAAATAAAAGATATATCTTGCCAAATTAATCTTACCTTTATCTTCTTGGTCCCTCTTCCTCTCTCTAACAACACTTCATTCAATCCTTAATATACGGTGGGAATGCTTTGCCAGTGATATATCTTCATTTCAGGAAAGAATAGGATAGGATAGGATAGGATAGGATAGGATAGGATAGAATAGAATAGAATAGAATAGAATAGAATAGAATAGAATAGAATAGAATAACAGAGTTGGAAGGGACCTTGGAGGTCTTCTAGTCCAACCCCCTGCTTAGGTAGGAAATCAGAGGTGGTATTCAGCAGGTTCTCACCAGTTCTGGAGGTACTTGTTTGCCATTTTTCAATAAGCTCTTTATTTCTTAAGTGCTGACATCTGCTGTGGGCTATTAAGGAAAGTGGGGTTTGCTTTCTGCCTCTAAAAAAACATGTTTCTCCATTTCTCCCTTTGGGGAAATATTATATTCTGTTTTGTTTTTTTTTAATTTCCCAAAATATTTCATTCTTCTGGGGGGAGGGTGCTGATTTTGTACACCTATGTACCAGAGGTGGTATTCACCAGGTTCTGGCCAGTTCTGGAGAACCGATAGAGGAAATTTGGAGTAGTTTGGAGAACCAGTAAATACCACCTCTGACTGGCCCCGTTCCCCTCTATTCTCTGCCTCCCGAGTCTCTGCTGATTGGGACCAAATGGAGATTTTGCAGTAACCTTCCCCTGGAGTGGGGAGGGAATAGAGATTTTACAGTATCCTTCCCCTGCCACACCCACTAAGCCACGCCTGCCGAGCTATACCACGCCCACCAAGCCACTCTCACAGAAATGGTAGTAAAAAAAAATTGAATCCCACCACTGCAGGAAACCTTACATCACTTCAGACAAATGGTTATCCAACATCTTCTTAAAAACTTCCAGTGTTGGAGCATTCAGAATTTCTGGAGGCAAGTTTCATTTTTACTTTCAGAATGTTCCCAAGTGAAGCCAGCTCTGACCCTACATAATTTACGCTCCAATTATGACCCTGTTTCCCCCCATCTCCCCTCAGGGTGTGTTATCAATCACATTTGCCAACGGAGCAATTTTTGCGGCTGGTAGAGTTCACTCCCCTCCGGCTGCTGTAGGTAACTGTGGGATACAGCCTTGAGAGAGATAAGCATGGAATGTGCATCTGCCTTTGGCTGCTGTGCCATTTCACCGGTTTCCCATCCCCCCTGGCCTATGGCAACTCGAGAGCAGGCCAGGGATGCTTTGTGAGTTGACAGTCAGGGGCAACATGTGCAAGTGGAGTCAAGCGGCCACAGAAGAAGTGGGCCAGCAAGCCAAGACAGGTGTCAGGGTGTGTGAGGTCTGGTAAGTAGGGCACCTCCACCCCCATCCCCACCCTAGCTTAATTTTTACCTGTGTGCCTTGTCCACCCCCTGCACCCCGGAGTGGGCAGGGTCTTAATTAAGGCTTATTTTTTTGGGGGGGGTAGGGCTTATATTGGGCACAAGTGTAAAGTGTAAGACCGAGTGGCTGTGGTTTCTGACGTCCCGATATAGTCAGCTGGTGTCCTCACTGACTATTGGGGGCGAAGCATTGGCCCCCACGGAAGGGGCTCGCAACTTGGGTGTCCTCCTGGATTCACCGCTGTCTTTAGAAGAGCACTTGACGGCCGTGACCGGGAGGATTTTTCATCAGGTTCGCCTGATTTGCCAGTTGCGTCCCTTTCTGGATTGGGACTCGTTACACACGGTCACTCATGCCCTCGTCACCTCCCGTCTGGACTATTGTAACGCTCTCTACATGGGGGTCCCCTTGAGGAGCACTCGGAGGCTCCAACTGGCGCAGAGTGCGGCCACGCGGGTGGTGATGGGAGCGACGTGGCGCTCCCATGTAACGCCTCTCCTGCGCGAGCTGCAGTGGCTCCCGGTGGTCTTCCGAGTGCGCTTCAAGGTTTTGGTCATCACCTTCAGAGCGCTCCATGGCTTAGGACCTGGTTATCTACGGGACCGCCTGCTACCACCAATAGCCTCCCACCGACCAGTTCGCTCCCATAGAGAGGGGCTCCTCCGGGTGCCGTCGGCCAAACAATGTCGACTGGCGGCCCCCAGGGGGAGAGCCTTCTCTGTGGGGGCACCTACTATCTGAAATGAGCTCCCCCCCGAGATACGGAGGATTCCGGATCTGCGTACCTTCCGTCGCACGCTTAAGACGTTCCTATTCCAGCAAGCCGGCCTGACCTAAACTTTTCCTCTTTTAAATGGGAATTTTAAATTTGGTTTTAAATTATTGGGGTTTTAAAATGGTTCAGCCAAATTTATTTAATTTGTTTTATCTCTATTTTAAATTTTGTATTTATATGTTTTATTTTATGGCTGTTCACCGCCCTGAGTCCTTCGGGAGTAGGGCGGTATACAAATTTAATAAAATAAAATAAAAAGATAAATAAAAATCAAGCTAGGGCTTACTTTCAGGGTAGGTCATATTTTCAGGAAAACACGAAAATGTAGATGGAGAGGTTGTCAGTTGGGTACTGAAAGTTTTGCAAGCTTTCCAAATGAACAAGCTGGGGGGCGGGGGAAGATATTTGGGATTGTGAAGGAAAGTAGATCTGATCTTGTTCAAAGTTACCAAGAGTTATAATGGCGGGGAGGAAGGAAGGAGTTCTTAAGAAGGGACTTGGAAAAGAAGACGACAAGTCCAGAAATTGAAGCATGCATGAGAAAGAAAGCCCAAATTACCTCCTCTTTGCTTTTGTTAATGTAAGATGGGATGGACAGAAACTTGGACAAGCTCTCGAGATTGAGGTCAACTTTTTGAAGTAGTCTGGGTCAAGAAATAGACATTGAAGGGATTTCAGGAATATTGCTTCTTGTAGCTTGTTGTAGGGTATAATAATAGAATCCTGAAAATGTTAGTTTGGGATTCAGCCAGGTTTCATTCAGTAGTGATATAACCCAAGAACAGGGAAACCAAGGATTGGTATTTATCCAAGTTTGAGAGGATTGTTTGGGCAGGTTCATGGAATTAATATGTAGTTTCTTTATTCGTAAAATCCTTGATAGGCAAATCTCAAAAAATATTTAGTAGAAATCAAATTCCTCTCCATCTTCTTTTCCTACCCACCATAGAAGATCCTCTACCATTGCAGTCTGTGTCCTTCCTTCCTTCCTTCCTTCCTTCCTTCCTTCCTTCCTTCCTTCCTTCCTTCCTTCCTTCCTTCCTTCCTTCTTCCCTCCCTCCCTTCCCTTCCCTTCCCTCCCCTCCCCTTCCCCTTCCCCTTCCCTTCCCCTCTCTTCCCCTTCTCTTTCCTTCTTTCTTTTCATCTCGTCTTCTCCCCCTCGCCTTTTCCTTCCTTCCTCTCCCCTCCTCTCCCCTTCTCTTTCCTTCTTTCCTTTCATCTCCTCTTCTCCCCCTCCCTTTTTCCTTCCTTCCCCCTTCCTTCCTTCCTATCTACCTACCTTTTCATCCCCTTCTTTTTCCTTCTTTCCCTTCTCTCCTCCCACTCCTCTTCCTTCCTTCCCTCCCTCCCTTCCTCCTTTCCTTCTTCTTTTCTTCCTTTCTTCCTTTCTTCCTTTTTCCTTCCCTTCCTGTTTCCTTTCCATCCATCCATCCATCCATCTCTAAATCGAACCAAAGTGGCGTTTGATTTGGTGATCCAGTCCACACTTTCAAACTGCAGCTGGGCTGGACTCATTTTTCCATAGGCCATTACCAGGCGATTGATGAAGACTTTATCCTTCTAAACTATGAACTAAAAACTGCTTCTGTGACTTCCCTTGCCAGCTTCTCCGTGCCTCTAACTGTCCTCATAGTTATCAACTTGGTCTTAATCATTAGCTTAAATTTCCCCTTTGCTGCTTCCTCACCCCATTCCTTCTTGTTCTGACCTTGGTGGCTAATTAGGATAATTTCCCCCTGCTTTCATTACCGTTTTTCTTTATGTATCTGGAGCACGCCTCAGCTCAGGACATGAGGTGGCATCTTAATTTCAATTACCTCCAGAATTTGGGAGGAGGAGGAGGAGGAAGCATGGAATTCTTCTGTTGAAAGTTATAGAACTTTTTTAATATATATATTACATATACATATACATGTGTGTGTGTGTGTGTGTGTGTGTGTGTGTTTTCTCAGGTTTTCGCGGGTGTTTGTATGTAGGTCTTTGGTTATTCGGGTCTTCTCCCACGTAAAATTGGAAGTGTCTTGGCGACGTTTCGACGAAGTCTCATTCGTCATCTTCAGGCTGGTGTTCTCGGCTTCGTGCTTCCAGGAGCAATGTGAGATCGCAGCTGTCTCTTCCTTTTAACTGCTAGTGGGGGTGTGAGCTGATTGGGTGGGAACTTGGCTGTGTTCTGATTGGGTGGAGGTG